>NC_134691.1:341407131-341569341 GCF_050947455.1 Rhinoderma darwinii | reverse complement strand
CAGTGATGTCGGGTGTAGATATGATTAGTGTATAGTGAGGAGGATCAGTGATGTCGGGTGTAGATATGATTAGTGTATAGTGAGGGGGATCAGTGATGTCGGGGTGTAGATATGATTAGTGTATAGTGAGGGAGGATCAGTGATGTCGGGTGTAGATATGATTAGTGTATAGTGAGGAGGATCAGTGATGTCGGGGTGTAGATATGATTAGTGTATAGTGAGGGGGATCAGTGATGTCGGGGTGTAGATATGATTAGTGTATAGTGAGGGGGATCAGTGATGTCGGGTGTAGATATGATTAGTGTATAGTGAGGAGGATCAGTGATGTCGGGTGTAGATATGATTAGTGTATAGTGAGGAGGATCAGTGATGTCGGGGTGTAGATATGATTAGTGTATAGTGAGGGGGATCAGTGATGTCGGGGTGTAGATATGATTAGTGTATAGTGAGGGGGATCAGTGATGTCGGGTGTAGATATGATTAGTGTATAGTGAGGGGGGATCAGTGATGTCGGGTGTAGATATGATTAGTGTATAGTGAGGGGGGATCAGTGATGTCGGGGTGTAGATATGATTAGTGTATAGTGAGGAGGATCAGTGATGTCTGGTGTAGATATGATTAGTGTATAGTGAGGGGGGATCAGTGATGTCGGGGTGTAGATATGATTAGTGTATAGTGAGGAGGATCAGTGATGTCGGGGTGTAGATATGATTAGTGTATAGTGAGGAGGATCAGTGATGTCGGGGTGTAGATATGATTAGTGTATAGTGAGGGGGATCAGTGATGTCGGGGTGTAGATATGATTAGTGTATAGTGAGGGGGATCAGTGATGTCGGGGTGTAGATATGATTAGTGTATAGTGAGGGGGATCAGTGATGTCGGGGTGTAGATATGATTAGTGTATAGTGAGGGGGGATCAGTGATGTCGGGTGTAGATATGATTAGTGTATAGTGAGGGGGGATCAGTGATGTCGGGGTGTAGATATGATTAGTGTATAGTGAGGGGGATCAGTGATGTCGGGGTGTAGATATGATTAGTGTATAGTGAGGGGGATCAGTGATGTCGGGGTGTAGATATGATTAGTGTATAGTGAGGGGGGATCAGTGATGTCGGGGTGTAGATATGATTAGTGTATAGTGAGGGGGATCAGTGATGTCGGGTGTAGATATGATTAGTGTATAGTGAGGGGTGATCAGTGATGTCGGGGTGTAGATATGATTAGTGTATAGTGAGGGAGGATCAGTGATGTCGGGGTGTAGATATGATTAGTGTATAGTGAGGGGGGATCAGTGATGTCGGGGTGTAGATATGATTAGTGTATAGTGAGGGGGGATCAGTGATGTCGGGGTGTAGATATGATTAGTGTATAGTGAGGGGGGATCAGTGATGTCGGGGTGTAGATATGATTAGTGTATAGTGAGGGGGGATCAGTGATGTCGGGTGTAGATATGATTAGTGTATAGTGAGGAGGATCAGTGATGTCGGGGTGTAGATATGATTAGTGTATAGTGAGGGGGGATCAGTGATGTCGGGGTGTAGATATGATTAGTGTATAGTGAGGAGGATCAGTGATGTCGGGGTGTAGATATGATTAGTGTATAGTGAGGGGGGATCAGTGATGTCGGGGTGTAGATATGATTAGTGTATAGTGAGGGGGGATCAGTGATGTCGGGGTGTAGATATGATTAGTGTATAGTGAGGGAGGATCAGTGATGTCGGGGTGTAGATATGATTAGTGTATAGTGAGGAGGATCAGTGATGTCGGGGTGTAGATATGATTAGTGTATAGTGAGGGGGGATCAGTGATGTCGGGTGTAGATATGATTAGTGTATAGTGAGGGGGGATCAGTGATGTCGGGGTGTAGATATGATTAGTGTATAGTGAGGGGGGATCAGTGATGTCGGGTGTAGATATGATTAGTGTATAGTGAGGGGGATCAGTGATGTCGGGGTGTAGATATGATTAGTGTATAGTGAGGGGGGATCAGTGATGTCGGGTGTAGATATGATTAGTGTATAGTGAGGGGGATCAGTGATGTCGGGTGTAGATATGATTAGTGTATAGTGAGGGGGATCAGTGATGTCTGGTGTAGATATGATTAGTGTATAGTGAGGAGGATCAGTGATGTCGGGGTGTAGATATGATTAGTGTATAGTGAGGGGGGATCAGTGATGTCGGGGTGTAGATATGATTAGTGTATAGTGAGGGGGGATCAGTGATGTCGGGGTGTAGATATGATTAGTGTATAGTGAGGGGGGATCAGTGATGTCGGGGTGTAGATATGATTAGTGTATAGTGAGGGGGGATCAGTGATGTCGGGGTGTAGATATGATTAGTGTATAGTGAGGGGGGATCAGTGATGTCGGGGTGTAGATATGATTAGTGTATAGTGAGGAGGATCAGTGATGTCGGGGTGTAGATATGATTAGTGTATAGTGAGGAGGATCAGTGATGTCGGGTGTAGATATGATTAGTGTATAGTGAGGGGGATCAGTGATGTCGGGTGTAGATATGATTAGTGTATAGTGAGGGGGATCAGTGATGTCGGGTGTAGATATGATTAGTGTATAGTGAGGAGGGATCAGTGATGTCGGGGTGTAGATATGATTAGTGTATAGTGAGGGGGGATCAGTGATGTCGGGTGTAGATATGATTAGTGTATAGTGAGGGGGATCAGTGATGTCGGGGTGTAGATATGATTAGTGTATAGTGAGGGGGGATCAGTGATGTCGGGGTGTAGATATGATTAGTGTATAGTGAGGGGGATCAGTGATGTCGGGTGTAGATATGATTAGTGTATAGTGAGGGGGGATCAGTGATGTCGGGGTGTAGATATGATTAGTGTATAGTGAGGAGGATCAGTGATGTCGGGGTGTAGATATGATTAGTGTATAGTGAGGAGGATCAGTGATGTCGGGGTGTAGATATGATTAGTGTATAGTGAGGGAGGATCAGTGATGTCGGGGTGTAGATATGATTAGTGTATAGTGAGGAGGATCAGTGATGTCGGGGTGTAGATATGATTAGTGTATAGTGAGGGGGGATCAGTGATGTCGGGGTGTAGATATGATTAGTGTATAGTGAGGGGGGATCAGTGATGTCGGGGTGTAGATATGATTAGTGTATAGTGAGGGGGGATCAGTGATGTCGGGTGTAGATATGATTAGTGTATAGTGAGGGGGGATCAGTGATGTCGGGTGTAGATATGATTAGTGTATAGTGAGGGGGATCAGTGATGTCGGGGTGTAGATATGATTAGTGTATAGTGAGGGGGGATCAGTGATGTCGGGTGTAGATATGATTAGTGTATAGTGAGGAGGATCAGTGATGTCGGGGTGTAGATATGATTAGTGTATAGTGAGGAGGATCAGTGATGTCGGGGTGTAGATATGATTAGTGTATAGTGAGGAGGATCAGTGATGTCGGGGTGTAGATATGATTAGTGTATAGTGAGGGGGGATCAGTGATGTCGGGGTGTAGATATGATTAGTGTATAGTGAGGGAGGATCAGTGATGTCGGGGTGTAGATATGATTAGTGTATAGTGAGGAGGATCAGTGATGTCGGGGTGTAGATATGATTAGTGTATAGTGAGGAGGATCAGTGATGTCGGGTGTAGATATGATTAGTGTATAGTGAGGGGGGATCAGTGATGTCGGGGTGTAGATATGATTAGTGTATAGTGAGGGAGGATCAGTGATGTCGGGGTGTAGATATGATTAGTGTATAGTGAGGAGGATCAGTGATGTCGGGGTGTAGATATGATTAGTGTATAGTGAGGAGGATCAGTGATGTCGGGTGTAGATATGATTAGTGTATAGTGAGGGGGGATCAGTGATGTCGGGTGTAGATATGATTAGTGTATAGTGAGGAGGATCAGTGATGTCGGGGTGTAGATATGATTAGTGTATAGTGAGGGGGGATCAGTGATGTCGGGGTGTAGATATGATTAGTGTATAGTGAGGGGGATCAGTGATGTCGGGTGTAGATATGATTAGTGTATAGTGAGGGGGATCAGTGATGTCGGGGTGTAGATATGATTAGTGTATAGTGAGGGGGGATCAGTGATGTCGGGTGTAGATATGATTAGTGTATAGTGAGGGGGGATCAGTGATGTCGGGTGTAGATATGATTAGTGTATAGTGAGGAGGATGAGTGATGTCGGGTGTAGATATGATTAGTGTATAGTGAGGGGGATCAGTGATGTCGGGTGTAGATATGATTAGTGTATAGTGAGGGGGGATCAGTGATGTCGGGGTGTAGATATGATTAGTGTATAGTGAGGGGGATCAGTGATGTCGGGTGTAGATATGATTAGTGTATAGTGAGGGGGGATCAGTGATGTCGGGGTGTAGATATGATTAGTGTATAGTGAGGGAGGATCAGTGATGTCGGGGTGTAGATATGATTAGTGTATAGTGAGGGGGGATCAGTGATGTCGGGTGTAGATATGATTAGTGTATAGTGAGGGGGGATCAGTGATGTCGGGGTGTAGATATGATTAGTGTATAGTGAGGAGGATCAGTGATGTCGGGTGTAGATATGATTAGTGTATAGTGAGGGGGGATCAGTGATGTCGGGTGTAGATATGATTAGTGTATAGTGAGGGGGGATCAGTGATGTCGGGTGTAGATATGATTAGTGTATAGTGAGGGGGATCAGTGATGTCGGGGTGTAGATATGATTAGTGTATAGTGAGGGAGGATCAGTGATGTCGGGTGTAGATATGATTAGTGTATAGTGAGGAGGATCAGTGATGTCGGGTGTAGATATGATTAGTGTATAGTGAGGGGGGATCAGTGATGTCGGGTGTAGATATGATTAGTGTATAGTGAGGGGGGATCAGTGATGTCGGGTGTAGATATGATTAGTGTATAGTGAGGGGGGATCAGTGATGTCGGGTGTAGATATGATTAGTGTATAGTGAGGAGGATCAGTGATGTCGGGTGTAGATATGATTAGTGTATAGTGAGGAGGATCAGTGATGTCGGGGTGTAGATATGATTAGTGTATAGTGAGGGGGGATCAGTGATGTCGGGTGTAGATATGATTAGTGTATAGTGAGGGGGGATCAGTGATGTCGGGGTGTAGATATGATTAGTGTATAGTGAGGGGGATCAGTGATGTCGGGGTGTAGATATGATTAGTGTATAGTGAGGAGGATCAGTGATGTCGGGGTGTAGATATGATTAGTGTATAGTGAGGGGGGATCAGTGATGTCGGGTGTAGATATGATTAGTGTATAGTGAGGGGGGATCAGTGATGTCGGGTGTAGATATGATTAGTGTATAGTGAGGGGGGATCAGTGATGTCGGGGTGTAGATATGATTAGTGTATAGTGAGGGGGGATCAGTGATGTCGGGTGTAGATATGATTAGTGTATAGTGAGGGGGGATCAGTGATGTCGGGTGTAGATATGATTAGTGTATAGTGAGGGGGGATCAGTGATGTCGGGGTGTAGATATGATTAGTGTATAGTGAGGGGGGATCAGTGATGTCGGGGTGTAGATATGATTAGTGTATAGTGAGGGGGGATCAGTGATGTCGGGTGTAGATATGATTAGTGTATAGTGAGGAGGATCAGTGATGTCGGGGTGTAGATATGATTAGTGTATAGTGAGGGGGGATCAGTGATGTCGGGGTGTAGATATGATTAGTGTATAGTGAGGGGGATCAGTGATGTCGGGTGTAGATATGATTAGTGTATAGTGAGGGGGATCAGTGATGTCGGGTGTAGATATGATTAGTGTATAGTGAGGGGGGATCAGTGATGTCGGGTGTAGATATGATTAGTGTATAGTGAGGAGGATCAGTGATGTCGGGTGTAGATATGATTAGTGTATAGTGAGGGGGGATCAGTGATGTCGGGTGTAGATATGATTAGTGTATAGTGAGGGGGATCAGTGATGTCGGGTGTAGATATGATTAGTGTAGTGAGGAGGATCAGTGATGTCGGGGTGTAGATATGATTAGTGTATAGTGAGGAGGGATCAGTGATGTCGGGGTGTAGATATGATTAGTGTATAGTGAGGAGGATCAGTGATGTCGGGGTGTAGATATGATTAGTGTATAGTGAGGAGGGATCAGTGATGTCGGGGTGTAGATATGATTAGTGTATAGTGAGGAGGATCAGTGATGTCGGGGTGTAGATATGATTAGTGTATAGTGAGGAGGATCAGTGATGTCGGGTGTAGATATGATTAGTGTATAGTGAGGGGGATCAGTGATGTCGGGGTGTAGATATGATTAGTGTATAGTGAGGAGGGATCAGTGATGTCGGGTGTAGATATGATTAGTGTATAGTGAGGGGGGATCAGTGATGTCGGGGTGTAGATATGATTAGTGTATAGTGAGGGGGGATCAGTGATGTCGGGGTGTAGATATGATTAGTGTATAGTGAGGGGGATCAGTGATGTCGGGGTGTAGATATGATTAGTGTATAGTGAGGGAGGATCAGTGATGTCGGGTGTAGATATGATTAGTGTATAGTGAGGGGGGATCAGTGATGTCGGGGTGTAGATATGATTAGTGTATAGTGAGGAGGATCAGTGATGTCGGGGTGTAGATATGATTAGTGTATAGTGAGGGGGGATCAGTGATGTCGGGGTGTAGATATGATTAGTGTATAGTGAGGGGGGATCAGTGATGTCGGGGTGTAGATATGATTAGTGTATAGTGAGGGAGGATCAGTGATGTCGGGTGTAGATATGATTAGTGTATAGTGAGGAGGATCAGTGATGTCGGGGTGTAGATATGATTAGTGTATAGTGAGGAGGATCAGTGATGTCGGGTGTAGATATGATTAGTGTATAGTGAGGGGGATCAGTGATGTCGGGTGTAGATATGATTAGTGTATAGTGAGGGGGGATCAGTGATGTCGGGGTGTAGATATGATTAGTGTATAGTGAGGAGGATCAGTGATGTCGGGTGTAGATATGATTAGTGTATAGTGAGGGAGGATCAGTGATGTCGGGTGTAGATATGATTAGTGTATAGTGAGGGGGGATCAGTGATGTCGGGGTGTAGATATGATTAGTGTATAGTGAGGGAGGATCAGTGATGTCGGGTGTAGATATGATTAGTGTATAGTGAGGGGGATCAGTGATGTCGGGTGTAGATATGATTAGTGTATAGTGAGGGGGATCAGTGATGTCGGGTGTAGATATGATTAGCGTATAGTGAGGGGGATCAGTGATGTCGGGGTGTAGATATGATTAGCGTATAGTGAGGGGGATCAGTGATGTCGGGGTGTAGATATGATTAGTGTATAGTGAGGAGGATCAGTGATGTCGGGTGTAGATATGATTAGTGTATAGTGAGGAGGATCAGTGATGTCGGGTGTAGATATGATTAGTGTATAGTGAGGGGGATCAGTGATGTCGGGTGTAGATATGATTAGTGTATAGTGAGGGGGGATCAGTGATGTCGGGGTGTAGATATGATTAGTGTATAGTGAGGAGGATCAGTGATGTCGGGTGTAGATATGATTAGTGTATAGTGAGGGGGATCAGTGATGTCGGGTGTAGATATGATTAGTGTATAGTGAGGGGGGATCAGTGATGTCGGGTGTAGATATGATTAGCGTATAGTGAGGAGGGATCAGTGATGTCGGGGTGTAGATATGATTAGTGTATAGTGAGGGGGGATCAGTGATGTCGGGGTGTAGATATGATTAGTGTATAGTGAGGGAGGATCAGTGATGTCGGGGTGTAGATATGATTAGTGTATAGTGAGGGGGATCAGTGATGTCGGGGTGTAGATATGATTAGTGTATAGTGAGGGGGGATCAGTGATGTCGGGGTGTAGATATGATTAGTGTATAGTGAGGGAGGATCAGTGATGTCGGGTGTAGATATGATTAGTGTATAGTGAGGGGGATCAGTGATGTCGGGTGTAGATATGATTAGTGTATAGTGAGGGGAGATCAGTGATGTCGGGGTGTAGATATGATTAGTGTATAGTGAGGGGGATCAGTGATGTCGGGTGTAGATATGATTAGTGTATAGTGAGGGGGGATCAGTGATGTCGGGTGTAGATATGATTAGTGTATAGTGAGGAGGATCAGTGATGTCGGGGTGTAGATATGATTAGTGTATAGTGAGGAGGGATCAGTGATGTCGGGGTGTAGATATGATTAGTGTATAGTGAGGGGGATCAGTGATGTCGGGTGTAGATATGATTAGTGTATAGTGAGGGGGGATCAGTGATGTCGGGTGTAGATATGATTAGTGTATAGTGAGGGGGATCAGTGATGTCGGGGTGTAGATATGATTAGTGTATAGTGAGGGAGGATCAGTGATGTCGGGTGTAGATATGATTAGTGTATAGTGAGGGGGATCAGTGATGTCGGGGTGTAGATATGATTAGTGTATAGTGAGGGGGATCAGTGATGTCGGGGTGTAGATATGATTAGTGTATAGTGAGGGAGGATCAGTGATGTCGGGTGTAGATATGATTAGTGTATAGTGAGGAGGATCAGTGATGTCGGGGTGTAGATATGATTAGTGTATAGTGAGGGGGATCAGTGATGTCGGGTGTAGATATGATTAGTGTATAGTGAGGGGAGATCAGTGATGTCGGGTGTAGATATGATTAGTGTATAGTGAGGGAGGATCAGTGATGTCGGGTGTAGATATGATTAGTGTATAGTGAGGGAGGATCAGTGATGTCGGGGTGTAGATATGATTAGTGTATAGTGAGGGGGGATCAGTGATGTCGGGTGTAGATATGATTAGTGTATAGTGAGGGGGATCAGTGATGTCGGGTGTAGATATGATTAGTGTATAGTGAGGGGGATCAGTGATGTCGGGTGTAGATATGATTAGTGTATAGTGAGGGGGATCAGTGATGTCGGGTGTAGATATGATTAGTGTATAGTGAGGGGGATCAGTGATGTCGGGTGTAGATATGATTAGTGTATAGTGAGGGGGGATCAGTGATGTCGGGTGTAGATATGATTAGTGTATAGTGAGGGGGATCAGTGATGTCGGGGTGTAGATATGATTAGTGTATAGTGAGGAGGATCAGTGATGTCGGGGTGTAGATATGATTAGTGTATAGTGAGGGGGGATCAGTGATGTCGGGGTGTAGATATGATTAGTGTATAGTGAGGAGGGATCAGTGATGTCGGGGTGTAGATATGATTAGTGTATAGTGAGGGGGGATCAGTGATGTCGGGGTGTAGATATGATTAGTGTATAGTGAGGGGGGATCAGTGATGTCGGGGTGTAGATATGATTAGTGTATAGTGAGGAGGGATCAGTGATGTCGGGTGTAGATATGATTAGTGTATAGTGAGGAGGATCAGTGATGTCGGGGTGTAGATATGATTAGTGTATAGTGAGGAGGGATCAGTGATGTCGGGGTGTAGATATGATTAGTGTATAGTGAGGAGGGATCAGTGATGTCGGGTGTAGATATGATTAGTGTATAGTGAGGAGGATCAGTGATGTCGGGGTGTAGATATGATTAGTGTATAGTGAGGGGGGATCAGTGATGTCGGGTGTAGATATGATTAGTGTATAGTGAGGAGGGATCAGTGATGTCGGGTGTAGATATGATTAGTGTATAGTGAGGGGGGATCAGTGATGTCGGGGTGTAGATATGATTAGTGTATAGTGAGGGGGGATCAGTGATGTCGGGGTGTAGATATGATTAGTGTATAGTGAGGAGGGATCAGTGATGTCGGGTGTAGATATGATTAGTGTATAGTGAGGGGGGATCAGTGATGTCGGGGTGTAGATATGATTAGTGTATAGTGAGGAGGATCAGTGATGTCGGGGTGTAGATATGATTAGTGTATAGTGAGGGGGATCAGTGATGTCGGGTGTAGATATGATTAGTGTATAGTGAGGGGGGATCAGTGATGTCGGGGTGTAGATATGATTAGTGTATAGTGAGGGGGATCAGTGATGTCGGGTGTAGATATGATTAGTGTATAGTGAGGGGGGATCAGTGATGTCGGGGTGTAGATATGATTAGTGTATAGTGAGGAGGATCAGTGATGTCGGGTGTAGATATGATTAGTGTATAGTGAGGGGGGATCAGTGATGTCGGGGTGTAGATATGATTAGTGTATAGTGAGGGGGATCAGTGATGTCGGGTGTAGATATGATTAGTGTATAGTGAGGGGGGATCAGTGATGTCGGGTGTAGATATGATTAGTGTATAGTGAGGGGGATCAGTGATGTCGGGTGTAGATATGATTAGTGTATAGTGAGGGGAGATCAGTGATGTCGGGTGTAGATATGATTAGTGTATAGTGAGGGAGGATCAGTGATGTCGGGTGTAGATATGATTAGTGTATAGTGAGGGGGATCAGTGATGTCGGGTGTAGATATGATTAGTGTATAGTGAGGGGGATCAGTGATGTCGGGTGTAGATATGATTAGTGTATAGTGAGGGGGGATCAGTGATGTCGGGTGTAGATATGATTAGTGTATAGTGAGGGGGGATCAGTGATGTCGGGTGTAGATATGATTAGTGTATAGTGAGGAGGATCAGTGATGTCGGGGTGTAGATATGATTAGTGTATAGTGAGGGAGGATCAGTGATGTCGGGTGTAGATATGATTAGTGTATAGTGAGGGGGGATCAGTGATGTCGGGGTGTAGATATGATTAGTGTATAGTGAGGGGGGATCAGTGATGTCGGGTGTAGATATGATTAGTGTATAGTGAGGAGGATCAGTGATGTCGGGGTGTAGATATGATTAGTGTATAGTGAGGGGGGATCAGTGATGTCGGGTGTAGATATGATTAGTGTATAGTGAGGGGGGATCAGTGATGTCGGGGTGTAGATATGATTAGTGTATAGTGAGGAGGATCAGTGATGTCGGGTGTAGATATGATTAGTGTATAGTGAGGGGGGATCAGTGATGTCGGGGTGTAGATATGATTAGTGTATAGTGAGGGGGGTTCAGTGATGTCGGGGTGTAGATATGTATAGTGAGGGAGGATCAGTGATGTCGGGGTGTAGATATGATTAGTGTATAGTGAGGAGGATCAGTGATGTCGGGTGTAGATATGATTAGTGTATAGTGAGGGGGATCAGTGATGTCGGGGTGTAGATATGATTAGTGTATAGTGAGGGGGATCAGTGATGTCGGGTGTAGATATGATTAGTGTATAGTGAGGAGGGATCAGTGATGTCGGGGTGTAGATATGATTAGTGTATAGTGAGGGGGATCAGTGATGTCGGGGTGTAGATATGATTAGTGTATAGTGAGGGGGGATCAGTGATGTCGGGTGTAGATATGATTAGTGTATAGTGAGGGAGGATCAGTGATGTCGGGTGTAGATATGATTAGTGTATAGTGAGGGGGGATCAGTGATGTCGGGGTGTAGATATGATTAGTGTATAGTGAGGGGGGATCAGTGATGTCGGGGTGTAGATATGATTAGTGTATAGTGAGGGAGGATCAGTGATGTCGGGTGTAGATATGATTAGTGTATAGTGAGGGGGATCAGTGATGTCGGGTGTAGATATGATTAGTGTATAGTGAGGGAGGATCAGTGATGTCGGGTGTAGATATGATTAGTGTATAGTGAGGGGGGATCAGTGATGTCGGGGTGTAGATATGATTAGTGTATAGTGAGGGGGATCAGTGATGGGGTGTAGATATGATTAGTGTATAGTGAGGGGGGATCAGTGATGTCGGGTGTAGATATGATTAGTGTATAGTGAGGGGGGGATCAGTGATGTCGGGTGTAGATATGATTAGTGTATAGTGAGGGGGGATCAGTGATGTCGGGTGTAGATATGATTAGTGTATAGTGAGGGGGGATCAGTGATGTCGGGGTGTAGATATGATTAGTGTATAGTGAGGGGGGATCAGTGATGTCGGGTGTAGATATGATTAGTGTATAGTGAGGAGGATCAGTGATGTCGGGTGTAGATATGATTAGTGTATAGTGAGGAGGATCAGTGATGTCGGGTGTAGATATGATTAGTGTATAGTGAGGGGGGATCAGTGATGTCGGGGTGTAGATATGATTAGTGTATAGTGAGGAGGATCAGTGATGTCGGGTGTAGATATGATTAGTGTATAGTGAGGGGGGATCAGTGATGTCGGGGTGTAGATATGATTAGTGTATAGTGAGGAGGGATCAGTGATGTCGGGTGTAGATATGATTAGTGTATAGTGAGGGAGGATCAGTGATGTCGGGTGTAGATATGATTAGTGTATAGTGAGGGGGATCAGTGATGTCGGGGTGTAGATATGATTAGTGTATAGTGAGGGGGGATCAGTGATGTCGGGTGTAGATATGATTAGTGTATAGTGAGGGAGGATCAGTGATGTCGGGGTGTAGATATGATTAGTGTATAGTGAGGAGGGATCAGTGATGTCGGGTGTAGATATGATTAGTGTATAGTGAGGGAGGATCAGTGATGTCGGGTGTAGATATGATTAGTGTATAGTGAGGGGGATCAGTGATGTCGGGTGTAGATATGATTAGTGTATAGTGAGGGGGATCAGTGATGTCGGGGTGTAGATATGATTAGTGTATAGTGAGGGGGGATCAGTGATGTCGGGGTGTAGATATGATTAGTGTATAGTGAGGGGGGATCAGTGATGTCGGGTGTAGATATGATTAGTGTATAGTGAGGAGGGATCAGTGATGTCGGGTGTAGATATGATTAGTGTATAGTGAGGGGGATCAGTGATGTCGGGTGTAGATATGATTAGTGTATAGTGAGGGGGGATCAGTGATGTCGGGGTGTAGATATGATTAGTGTATAGTGAGGAGGATCAGTGATGTCGGGGTGTAGATATGATTAGTGTATAGTGAGGAGGGATCAGTGATGTCGGGTGTAGATATGATTAGTGTATAGTGAGGGGGGATCAGTGATGTCAGGTGTAGATATGATTAGTGTATAGTGAGGGGGATCAGTGATGTCGGGGTGTAGATATGATTAGTGTATAGTGAGGAGGGATCAGTGATGTCGGGGTGTAGATATGATTAGTGTATAGTGAGGGGGGATCAGTGATGTCGGGTGTAGATATGATTAGTGTATAGTGAGGGGGGATCAGTGATGTCGGGGTGTAGATATGATTAGTGTATAGTGAGGAGGATCAGTGATGTCGGGTGTAGATATGATTAGTGTATAGTGAGGGGGGATCAGTGATGTCGGGTGTAGATATGATTAGTGTATAGTGAGGGGGATCAGTGATGTCGGGTGTAGATATGATTAGTGTATAGTGAGGGGGGATCAGTGATGTCGGGGTGTAGATATGATTAGTGTATAGTGAGGGGGGATCAGTGATGTCGGGTGTAGATATGATTAGTGTATAGTGAGGGGGATCAGTGATGTCGGGGTGTAGATATGATTAGTGTATAGTGAGGGGGATCAGTGATGTCGGGGTGTAGATATGATTAGTGTATAGTGAGGGGGATCAGTGATGTCGGGGTGTAGATATGATTAGTGTATAGTGAGGGGGGATCAGTGATGTCGGGTGTAGATATGATTAGTGTATAGTGAGGGGGATCAGTGATGTCGGGTGTAGATATGATTAGTGTATAGTGAGGGGGATCAGTGATGTCGGGGTGTAGATATGATTAGTGTATAGTGAGGGAGGATCAGTGATGTCGGGTGTAGATATGATTAGTGTATAGTGAGGGGGATCAGTGATGTCGGGGTGTAGATATGATTAGTGTATAGTGAGGAGGGATCAGTGATGTCGGGTGTAGATATGATTAGTGTATAGTGAGGGAGGATCAGTGATGTCGGGTGTAGATATGATTAGTGTATAGTGAGGGGGATCAGTGATGTCGGGTGTAGATATGATTAGTGTATAGTGAGGGGGATCAGTGATGTCGGGTGTAGATATGATTAGTGTATAGTGAGGAGGATCAGTGATGTCGGGGTGTAGATATGATTAGTGTATAGTGAGGGGGGATCAGTGATGTCGGGGTGTAGATATGATTAGTGTATAGTGAGGGGGATCAGTGATGTCGGGTGTAGATATGATTAGTGTATAGTGAGGGAGGATCAGTGATGTCGGGTGTAGATATGATTAGTGTATAGTGAGGGGGGATCAGTGATGTCGGGGTGTAGATATGATTAGTGTATAGTGAGGGGGGATCAGTGATGTCGGGTGTAGATATGATTAGTGTATAGTGAGGGGGGATCAGTGATGTCGGGGTGTAGATATGATTAGTGTATAGTGAGGGGGGATCAGTGATGTCGGGTGTAGATATGATTAGTGTATAGTGAGGAGGATCAGTGATGTCGGGTGTAGATATGATTAGTGTATAGTGAGGAGGATCAGTGATGTCGGGGTGTAGATATGATTAGTGTATAGTGAGGAGGATCAGTGATGTCGGGGTGTAGATATGATTAGTGTATAGTGAGGAGGATCAGTGATGTCGGGGTGTAGATATGATTAGTGTATAGTGAGGAGGGATCAGTGATGTCGGGGTGTAGATATGATTAGTGTATAGTGAGGAGGATCAGTGATGTCGGGGTGTAGATATGATTAGTGTATAGTGAGGAGGATCAGTGATGTCGGGTGTAGATATGATTAGTGTATAGTGAGGGGGGATCAGTGATGTCGGGGTGTAGATATGATTAGTGTATAGTGAGGAGGGATCAGTGATGTCGGGTGTAGATATGATTAGTGTATAGTGAGGGGGGATCAGTGATGTCGGGGTGTAGATATGATTAGTGTATAGTGAGGGGGGATCAGTGATGTCGGGGTGTAGATATGATTAGTGTATAGTGAGGGGGATCAGTGATGTCGGGGTGTAGATATGATTAGTGTATAGTGAGGGAGGATCAGTGATGTCGGGTGTAGATATGATTAGTGTATAGTGAGGGGGGATCAGTGATGTCGGGGTGTAGATATGATTAGTGTATAGTGAGGAGGATCAGTGATGTCGGGGTGTAGATATGATTAGTGTATAGTGAGGGGGGATCAGTGATGTCGGGGTGTAGATATGATTAGTGTATAGTGAGGGGGGATCAGTGATGTCGGGGTGTAGATATGATTAGTGTATAGTGAGGGAGGATCAGTGATGTCGGGTGTAGATATGATTAGTGTATAGTGAGGAGGATCAGTGATGTCGGGGTGTAGATATGATTAGTGTATAGTGAGGAGGATCAGTGATGTCGGGTGTAGATATGATTAGTGTATAGTGAGGGGGATCAGTGATGTCGGGTGTAGATATGATTAGTGTATAGTGAGGGGGGATCAGTGATGTCGGGGTGTAGATATGATTAGTGTATAGTGAGGAGGATCAGTGATGTCGGGTGTAGATATGATTAGTGTATAGTGAGGGAGGATCAGTGATGTCGGGTGTAGATATGATTAGTGTATAGTGAGGGGGGATCAGTGATGTCGGGGTGTAGATATGATTAGTGTATAGTGAGGGAGGATCAGTGATGTCGGGTGTAGATATGATTAGTGTATAGTGAGGGAGGATCAGTGATGTCGGGTGTAGATATGATTAGTGTATAGTGAGGGGGGATCAGTGATGTCGGGTGTAGATATGATTAGTGTATAGTGAGGGGGGATCAGTGATGTCGGGTGTAGATATGATTAGTGTATAGTGAGGAGGATCAGTGATGTCGGGTGTAGATATGATTAGTGTATAGTGAGGGGGGATCAGTGATGTCGGGGTGTAGATATGATTAGTGTATAGTGAGGGGGGATCAGTGATGTCGGGGTGTAGATATGATTAGTGTATAGTGAGGAGGATCAGTGATGTCGGGGTGTAGATATGATTAGTGTATAGTGAGGAGGATCAGTGATGTCGGGGTGTAGATATGATTAGTGTATAGTGAGGGGGGATCAGTGATGTCGGGTGTAGATATGATTAGTGTATAGTGAGGGGGATCAGTGATGTCGGGTGTAGATATGATTAGTGTATAGTGAGGGGGATCAGTGATGTCGGGGTGTAGATATGATTAGCGTATAGTGAGGGGGATCAGTGATGTCGGGGTGTAGATATGATTAGTGTATAGTGAGGAGGATCAGTGATGTCGGGTGTAGATATGATTAGTGTATAGTGAGGAGGATCAGTGATGTCGGGTGTAGATATGATTAGTGTATAGTGAGGGGGATCAGTGATGTCGGGTGTAGATATGATTAGTGTATAGTGAGGGGGGATCAGTGATGTCGGGGTGTAGATATGATTAGTGTATAGTGAGGAGGATCAGTGATGTCGGGTGTAGATATGATTAGTGTATAGTGAGGGGGATCAGTGATGTCGGGGTGTAGATATGATTAGTGTATAGTGAGGGGGGATCAGTGATGTCGGGTGTAGATATGATTAGCGTATAGTGAGGAGGGATCAGTGATGTCGGGGTGTAGATATGATTAGTGTATAGTGAGGGGGGATCAGTGATGTCGGGGTGTAGATATGATTAGTGTATAGTGAGGGAGGATCAGTGATGTCGGGGTGTAGATATGATTAGTGTATAGTGAGGGGGATCAGTGATGTCGGGGTGTAGATATGATTAGTGTATAGTGAGGGGGGATCAGTGATGTCGGGGTGTAGATATGATTAGTGTATAGTGAGGGAGGATCAGTGATGTCGGGTGTAGATATGATTAGTGTATAGTGAGGGGGATCAGTGATGTCGGGTGTAGATATGATTAGTGTATAGTGAGGGGAGATCAGTGATGTCGGGGTGTAGATATGATTAGTGTATAGTGAGGGGGATCAGTGATGTCGGGTGTAGATATGATTAGTGTATAGTGAGGGGGGATCAGTGATGTCGGGTGTAGATATGATTAGTGTATAGTGAGGAGGATCAGTGATGTCGGGGTGTAGATATGATTAGTGTATAGTGAGGAGGGATCAGTGATGTCGGGGTGTAGATATGATTAGTGTATAGTGAGGGGGATCAGTGATGTCGGGTGTAGATATGATTAGTGTATAGTGAGGGGGGATCAGTGATGTCGGGTGTAGATATGATTAGTGTATAGTGAGGGGGATCAGTGATGTCGGGGTGTAGATATGATTAGTGTATAGTGAGGGAGGATCAGTGATGTCGGGTGTAGATATGATTAGTGTATAGTGAGGGGGATCAGTGATGTCGGGGTGTAGATATGATTAGTGTATAGTGAGGGGGATCAGTGATGTCGGGGTGTAGATATGATTAGTGTATAGTGAGGGAGGATCAGTGATGTCGGGTGTAGATATGATTAGTGTATAGTGAGGAGGATCAGTGATGTCGGGGTGTAGATATGATTAGTGTATAGTGAGGGGGATCAGTGATGTCGGGTGTAGATATGATTAGTGTATAGTGAGGGGAGATCAGTGATGTCGGGTGTAGATATGATTAGTGTATAGTGAGGGAGGATCAGTGATGTCGGGTGTAGATATGATTAGTGTATAGTGAGGGAGGATCAGTGATGTCGGGGTGTAGATATGATTAGTGTATAGTGAGGGGGGATCAGTGATGTCGGGTGTAGATATGATTAGTGTATAGTGAGGGGGATCAGTGATGTCGGGTGTAGATATGATTAGTGTATAGTGAGGGGGATCAGTGATGTCGGGTGTAGATATGATTAGTGTATAGTGAGGGGGATCAGTGATGTCGGGTGTAGATATGATTAGTGTATAGTGAGGGGGATCAGTGATGTCGGGTGTAGATATGATTAGTGTATAGTGAGGGGGGATCAGTGATGTCGGGTGTAGATATGATTAGTGTATAGTGAGGGGGATCAGTGATGTCGGGGTGTAGATATGATTAGTGTATAGTGAGGAGGATCAGTGATGTCGGGGTGTAGATATGATTAGTGTATAGTGAGGGGGGATCAGTGATGTCGGGGTGTAGATATGATTAGTGTATAGTGAGGAGGGATCAGTGATGTCGGGGTGTAGATATGATTAGTGTATAGTGAGGGGGGATCAGTGATGTCGGGGTGTAGATATGATTAGTGTATAGTGAGGAGGATCAGTGATGTCGGGGTGTAGATATGATTAGTGTATAGTGAGGGGG
Source organism: Rhinoderma darwinii (assembly GCF_050947455.1). Taxonomy (NCBI): domain Eukaryota; kingdom Metazoa; phylum Chordata; class Amphibia; order Anura; family Rhinodermatidae; genus Rhinoderma; species Rhinoderma darwinii. The sequence goes on along the minus strand of NC_134691.1, from coordinate 341,551,390 downwards.
GATCAGTGATGTCGGGTGTAGATATGATTAGTGTATAGTGAGGAGGGATCAGTGATGTCGGGTGTAGATATGATTAGTGTATAGTGAGGGGGGATCAGTGATGTCGGGGTGTAGATATGATTAGTGTATAGTGAGGGGGGATCAGTGATGTCGGGGTGTAGATATGATTAGTGTATAGTGAGGAGGGATCAGTGATGTCGGGTGTAGATATGATTAGTGTATAGTGAGGGGGGATCAGTGATGTCGGGGTGTAGATATGATTAGTGTATAGTGAGGAGGATCAGTGATGTCGGGGTGTAGATATGATTAGTGTATAGTGAGGGGGATCAGTGATGTCGGGTGTAGATATGATTAGTGTATAGTGAGGGGGGATCAGTGATGTCGGGGTGTAGATATGATTAGTGTATAGTGAGGGGGATCAGTGATGTCGGGTGTAGATATGATTAGTGTATAGTGAGGGGGGATCAGTGATGTCGGGGTGTAGATATGATTAGTGTATAGTGAGGAGGATCAGTGATGTCGGGTGTAGATATGATTAGTGTATAGTGAGGGGGGATCAGTGATGTCGGGGTGTAGATATGATTAGTGTATAGTGAGGGGGATCAGTGATGTCGGGTGTAGATATGATTAGTGTATAGTGAGGGGGGATCAGTGATGTCGGGTGTAGATATGATTAGTGTATAGTGAGGGGGATCAGTGATGTCGGGTGTAGATATGATTAGTGTATAGTGAGGGGAGATCAGTGATGTCGGGTGTAGATATGATTAGTGTATAGTGAGGGAGGATCAGTGATGTCGGGTGTAGATATGATTAGTGTATAGTGAGGGGGATCAGTGATGTCGGGTGTAGATATGATTAGTGTATAGTGAGGGGGATCAGTGATGTCGGGTGTAGATATGATTAGTGTATAGTGAGGGGGGATCAGTGATGTCGGGTGTAGATATGATTAGTGTATAGTGAGGGGGGATCAGTGATGTCGGGTGTAGATATGATTAGTGTATAGTGAGGAGGATCAGTGATGTCGGGGTGTAGATATGATTAGTGTATAGTGAGGGGGGATCAGTGATGTCGGGTGTAGATATGATTAGTGTATAGTGAGGGGGGATCAGTGATGTCGGGTGTAGATATGATTAGTGTATAGTGAGGGGGATCAGTGATGTCGGGGTGTAGATATGATTAGTGTATAGTGAGGGGGGATCAGTGATGTCGGGTGTAGATATGATTAGTGTATAGTGAGGGGGATCAGTGATGTCGGGGTGTAGATATGATTAGTGTATAGTGAGGAGGATCAGTGATGTCGGGGTGTAGATATGATTAGTGTATAGTGAGGAGGGATCAGTGATGTCGGGGTGTAGATATGATTAGTGTATAGTGAGGGGGGATCAGTGATGTCGGGGTGTAGATATGATTAGTGTATAGTGAGGAGGGATCAGTGATGTCGGGTGTAGATATGATTAGTGTATAGTGAGGGGGGATCAGTGATGTCGGGGTGTAGATATGATTAGTGTATAGTGAGGAGGATCAGTGATGTCGGGGTGTAGATATGATTAGTGTATAGTGAGGGGGATCAGTGATGTCGGGGTGTAGATATGATTAGTGTATAGTGAGGAGGATCAGTGATGTCGGGTGTAGATATGATTAGTGTATAGTGAGGGGGGATCAGTGATGTCGGGGTGTAGATATGATTAGTGTATAGTGAGGGGGATCAGTGATGTCGGGTGTAGATATGATTAGTGTATAGTGAGGGGGGATCAGTGATGTCGGGTGTAGATATGATTAGTGTATAGTGAGGGGGATCAGTGATGTCGGGGTGTAGATATGATGAGTGTATAGTGAGGGGGATCAGTGATGTCGGGGTGTAGATATGATTAGTGTATAGTGAGGAGGATCAGTGATGTCGGGTGTAGATATGATTAGTGTATAGTGAGGGAGGATCAGTGATGTCGGGTGTAGATATGATTAGTGTATAGTGAGGGGGGATCAGTGATGTCGGGGTGTAGATATGATTAGTGTATAGTGAGGGGGGATCAGTGATGTCGGGTGTAGATATGATTAGTGTATAGTGAGGAGGATCAGTGATGTCGGGTGTAGATATGATTAGTGTATAGTGAGGGGAGATCAGTGATGTCGGGTGTAGATATGATTAGTGTATAGTGAGGAGGATCAGTGATGTCGGGTGTAGATATGATTAGTGTATAGTGAGGAGGATCAGTGATGTCGGGGTGTAGATATGATTAGTGTATAGTGAGGGGGGATCAGTGATGTCGGGTGTAGATATGATTAGTGTATAGTGAGGGGGATCAGTGATGTCGGGGTGTAGATATGATTAGTGTATAGTGAGGGAGGATCAGTGATGTCGGGGTGTAGATATGATTAGTGTATAGTGAGGGAGGATCAGTGATGTCGGGGTGTAGATATGATTAGTGTATAGTGAGGGGGGATCAGTGATGTCGGGTGTAGATATGATTAGTGTATAGTGAGGGGGGATCAGTGATGTCGGGGTGTAGATATGATTAGTGTATAGTGAGGGGGGATCAGTGATGTCGGGTGTAGATATGATTAGTGTATAGTGAGGAGGATCAGTGATGTCGGGGTGTAGATATGATTAGTGTATAGTGAGGGGGGATCAGTGATGTCGGGTGTAGATATGATTAGTGTATAGTGAGGGGGGATCAGTGATGTCGGGGTGTAGATATGATTAGTGTATAGTGAGGAGGATCAGTGATGTCGGGTGTAGATATGATTAGTGTATAGTGAGGGGGGATCAGTGATGTCGGGGTGTAGATATGATTAGTGTATAGTGAGGGGGGTTCAGTGATGTCGGGGTGTAGATATGTATAGTGAGGGAGGATCAGTGATGTCGGGGTGTAGATATGATTAGTGTATAGTGAGGAGGATCAGTGATGTCGGGTGTAGATATGATTAGTGTATAGTGAGGGGGATCAGTGATGTCGGGGTGTAGATATGATTAGTGTATAGTGAGGGGGATCAGTGATGTCGGGTGTAGATATGATTAGTGTATAGTGAGGAGGGATCAGTGATGTCGGGGTGTAGATATGATTAGTGTATAGTGAGGGGGATCAGTGATGTCGGGGTGTAGATATGATTAGTGTATAGTGAGGGGGGATCAGTGATGTCGGGTGTAGATATGATTAGTGTATAGTGAGGGAGGATCAGTGATGTCGGGTGTAGATATGATTAGTGTATAGTGAGGGGGGATCAGTGATGTCGGGGTGTAGATATGATTAGTGTATAGTGAGGGGGGATCAGTGATGTCGGGGTGTAGATATGATTAGTGTATAGTGAGGGAGGATCAGTGATGTCGGGTGTAGATATGATTAGTGTATAGTGAGGGGGATCAGTGATGTCGGGTGTAGATATGATTAGTGTATAGTGAGGGAGGATCAGTGATGTCGGGTGTAGATATGATTAGTGTATAGTGAGGGGGGATCAGTGATGTCGGGGTGTAGATATGATTAGTGTATAGTGAGGGGGATCAGTGATGGGGTGTAGATATGATTAGTGTATAGTGAGGGGGGATCAGTGATGTCGGGTGTAGATATGATTAGTGTATAGTGAGGGGGGGATCAGTGATGTCGGGTGTAGATATGATTAGTGTATAGTGAGGGGGGGATCAGTGATGTCGGGTGTAGATATGATTAGTGTATAGTGAGGGGGGATCAGTGATGTCGGGGTGTAGATATGATTAGTGTATAGTGAGGGGGGATCAGTGATGTCGGGTGTAGATATGATTAGTGTATAGTGAGGAGGATCAGTGATGTCGGGTGTAGATATGATTAGTGTATAGTGAGGAGGATCAGTGATGTCGGGTGTAGATATGATTAGTGTATAGTGAGGGGGGATCAGTGATGTCGGGGTGTAGATATGATTAGTGTATAGTGAGGAGGATCAGTGATGTCGGGTGTAGATATGATTAGTGTATAGTGAGGGGGGATCAGTGATGTCGGGGTGTAGATATGATTAGTGTATAGTGAGGAGGGATCAGTGATGTCGGGTGTAGATATGATTAGTGTATAGTGAGGGAGGATCAGTGATGTCGGGTGTAGATATGATTAGTGTATAGTGAGGGGGGATCAGTGATGTCGGGTGTAGATATGATTAGTGTATAGTGAGGGGGGATCAGTGATGTCGGGTGTAGATATGATTAGTGTATAGTGAGGGGGATCAGTGATGTCGGGGTGTAGATATGATTAGTGTATAGTGAGGGGGGATCAGTGATGTCGGGTGTAGATATGATTAGTGTATAGTGAGGGGGATCAGTGATGTCGGGGTGTAGATATGATTAGTGTATAGTGAGGAGGGATCAGTGATGTCGGGTGTAGATATGATTAGTGTATAGTGAGGGAGGATCAGTGATGTCGGGTGTAGATATGATTAGTGTATAGTGAGGGGGATCAGTGATGTCGGGTGTAGATATGATTAGTGTATAGTGAGGGGGATCAGTGATGTCGGGGTGTAGATATGATTAGTGTATAGTGTGGGGGGGTATCAGTGATGTCGGGGTGTAGATATGATTAGTGTATAGTGAGGGGGGATCAGTGATGTCGGGTGTAGATATGATTAGTGTATAGTGAGGAGGGATCAGTGATGTCGGGTGTAGATATGATTAGTGTATAGTGAGGGGGATCAGTGATGTCGGGTGTAGATATGATTAGTGTATAGTGAGGGGGGATCAGTGATGTCGGGGTGTAGATATGATTAGTGTATAGTGAGGAGGATCAGTGATGTCGGGGTGTAGATATGATTAGTGTATAGTGAGGAGGGATCAGTGATGTCGGGTGTAGATATGATTAGTGTATAGTGAGGGGGGATCAGTGATGTCAGGTGTAGATATGATTAGTGTATAGTGAGGGGGATCAGTGATGTCGGGGTGTAGATATGATTAGTGTATAGTGAGGAGGGATCAGTGATGTCGGGGTGTAGATATGATTAGTGTATAGTGAGGGGGGATCAGTGATGTCGGGTGTAGATATGATTAGTGTATAGTGAGGGGGGATCAGTGATGTCGGGGTGTAGATATGATTAGTGTATAGTGAGGAGGATCAGTGATGTCGGGTGTAGATATGATTAGTGTATAGTGAGGGGGGATCAGTGATGTCGGGTGTAGATATGATTAGTGTATAGTGAGGGGGATCAGTGATGTCGGGTGTAGATATGATTAGTGTATAGTGAGGGGGGATCAGTGATGTCGGGGTGTAGATATGATTAGTGTATAGTGAGGGGGGATCAGTGATGTCGGGTGTAGATATGATTAGTGTATAGTGAGGGGGATCAGTGATGTCGGGTGTAGATATGATTAGTGTATAGTGAGGGGGATCAGTGATGTCGGGGTGTAGATATGATTAGTGTATAGTGAGGAGGATCAGTGATGTCGGGTGTAGATATGATTAGTGTATAGTGAGGGGGGATCAGTGATGTCTGGGTGTAGATATGATTAGTGTATAGTGAGGGGGGATCAGTGATGTCGGGGTGTAGATATGATTAGTGTATAGTGAGGGGGGATCAGTGATGTCGGGTGTAGATATGATTAGTGTATAGTGAGGAGGATCAGTGATGTCGGGTGTAGATATGATTAGTGTATAGTGAGGGGGATCAGTGATGTCGGGGTGTAGATATGATTAGTGTATAGTGAGGGGGATCAGTGATGTCGGGGTGTAGATATGATTAGTGTATAGTGAGGGGGGATCAGTGATGTCGGGTGTAGATATGATTAGTGTATAGTGAGGGGGATCAGTGATGTCGGGTGTAGATATGATTAGTGTATAGTGAGGGGGATCAGTGATGTCGGGGTGTAGATATGATTAGTGTATAGTGAGGGAGGATCAGTGATGTCGGGTGTAGATATGATTAGTGTATAGTGAGGGGGATCAGTGATGTCGGGGTGTAGATATGATTAGTGTATAGTGAGGAGGGATCAGTGATGTCGGGTGTAGATATGATTAGTGTATAGTGAGGGAGGATCAGTGATGTCGGGTGTAGATATGATTAGTGTATAGTGAGGGGGATCAGTGATGTCGGGTGTAGATATGATTAGTGTATAGTGAGGGGGATCAGTGATGTCGGGTGTAGATATGATTAGTGTATAGTGAGGAGGATCAGTGATGTCGGGGTGTAGATATGATTAGTGTATAGTGAGGGGGGATCAGTGATGTCGGGGTGTAGATATGATTAGTGTATAGTGAGGGGGATCAGTGATGTCGGGTGTAGATATGATTAGTGTATAGTGAGGGAGGATCAGTGATGTCGGGTGTAGATATGATTAGTGTATAGTGAGGGGGGATCAGTGATGTCGGGGTGTAGATATGATTAGTGTATAGTGAGGGGGGATCAGTGATGTCGGGTGTAGATATGATTAGTGTATAGTGAGGGGGGATCAGTGATGTCGGGGTGTAGATATGATTAGTGTATAGTGAGGGGGGATCAGTGATGTCGGGTGTAGATATGATTAGTGTATAGTGAGGGGGGATCAGTGATGTCGGGTGTAGATATGATTAGTGTATAGTGAGGGGGGATCAGTGATGTCGGGTGTAGATATGATTAGTGTATAGTGAGGGGGATCAGTGATGTCGGGTGTAGATATGATTAGTGTATAGTGAGGGAGGATCAGTGATGTCGGGGTGTAGATATGATTAGTGTATAGTGAGGGGGGATCAGTGATGTCGGGTGTAGATATGATTAGTGTATAGTGAGGGGGGATCAGTGATGTCGGGTGTAGATATGATTAGTGTATAGTGAGGAGGATCAGTGATGTCGGGTGTAGATATGATTAGTGTATAGTGAGGAGGATCAGTGATGTCGGGGTGTAGATATGATTAGTGTATAGTGAGGGGGGATCAGTGATGTCGGGGTGTAGATATGATTAGTGTATAGTGAGGGGGATCAGTGATGTCGGGGTGTAGATATGATTAGTGTATAGTGAGGGGGGATCAGTGATGTCGGGGTGTAGATATGATTAGTGTATAGTGAGGAGGATCAGTGATGTCGGGGTGTAGATATGATTAGTGTATAGTGAGGGGGATCAGTGATGTCGGGTGTAGATATGATTAGTGTATAGTGAGGGGGGATCAGTGATGTCTGCTGTAGATATGATTAGTGTATAGTGAGGGGGGATCAGTGATGTCGGGTGTAGATATGATTAGTGTATAGTGAGGGGGGATCAGTGATGTCGGGTGTAGATATGATAAGTGTATAGTGAGGGGGGATCAGTGATGTCGGGGTGTAGATATGATTAGTGTATAGTGAGGGGGGATCAGTGATGTCGGGGTGTAGATATGATTAGTGTATAGTGAGGGGGGATCAGTGATGTCGGGGTGTAGATATGATTAGTGTATAGTGAGGGGGATCAGTGATGTCGGGTGTAGATATGATTAGTGTATAGTGAGGAGGATCAGTGATGTCGGGTGTAGATATGATTAGTGTATAGTGAGGAGGATCAGTGATGTCGGGGTGTAGATATGATTAGTGTATAGTGAGGAGGATCAGTGATGTCGGGTGTAGATATGATTAGTGTATAGTGAGGGGGATCAGTGATGTCGGGTGTAGATATGATTAGTGTATAGTGAGGGGGATCAGTGATGTCGGGTGTAGATATGATTAGTGTATAGTGAGGGAGGATCAGTGATGTCGGGGTGTAGATATGATTAGTGTATAGTGAGGAGGATCAGTGATGTCGGGGTGTAGATATGATTAGTGTATAGTGAGGGGGATCAGTGATGTCGGGTGTAGATATGATTAGTGTATAGTGAGGAGGATCAGTGATGTCGGGTGTAGATATGATTAGTGTATAGTGAGGGGGGATCAGTGATGTCGGGTGTAGATATGATTAGTGTATAGTGAGGGGGATCAGTGATGTCGGGGTGTAGATATGATTAGTGTATAGTGAGGGAGGATCAGTGATGTCGGGTGTAGATATGATTAGTGTATAGTGAGGGAGGATCAGTGATGTCGGGGTGTGGATATGATTAGTGTATAGTGAGGGGGGATCAGTGATGTCGGGTGTAGATATGATTAGTGTATAGTGAGGGGGGATCAGTGATGTCGGGTGTAGATATGATTAGTGTATAGTGAGGGAGGATCAGTGATGTCGGGTGTAGATATGATTAGTGTATAGTGAGGGGGATCAGTGATGTCGGGTGTAGATATGATTAGTGTATAGTGAGGGGGATCAGTGATGTCGGGTGTAGATATGATTAGTGTATAGTGAGGGGGATCAGTGATGTCGGGTGTAGATATGATTAGTGTATAGTGAGGGGGATCAGTGATGTCGGGTGTAGATATGATTAGTGTATAGTGAGGGGGATCAGTGATGTCGGGTGTAGATATGATTAGTGTATAGTGAGGGGGGATCAGTGATGTCGGGGTGTAGATATGATTAGTGTATAGTGAGGGGGGATCAGTGATGTCGGGGTGTAGATATGATTAGTGTATAGTGAGGAGGATCAGTGATGTCGGGGTGTAGATATGATTAGTGTATAGTGAGGGGGGATCAGTGATGTCGGGGTGTAGATATGATTAGTGTATAGTGAGGGGGGATCAGTGATGTCGGGGTGTAGATATGATTAGTGTATAGTGAGGGAGGATCAGTGATGTCGGGGTGTAGATATGATTAGTGTATAGTGAGGAGGATCAGTGATGTCGGGGTGTAGATATGATTAGTGTATAGTGAGGGAGGATCAGTGATGTCGGGTGTAGATATGATTAGTGTATAGTGAGGGGGGATCAGTGATGTCGGGTGTAGATATGATTAGTGTATAGTGAGGGGGGATCAGTGATGTCGGGGTGTAGATATGATTAGTGTATAGTGAGGAGGATCAGTGATGTCGGGGTGTAGATATGATTAGTGTATAGTGAGGGGGGATCAGTGATGTCGGGTGTAGATATGATTAGTGTATAGTGAGGGGGATCAGTGATGTCGGGTGTAGATATGATTAGTGTATAGTGAGGGGGATCAGTGATGTCGGGTGTAGATATGATTAGTGTATAGTGAGGGGGGATCAGTGATGTCGGGTGTAGATATGATTAGTGTATAGTGAGGGGGGATCAGTGATGTCGGGTGTAGATATGATTAGTGTATAGTGAGGGGGGATCAGTGATGTCGGGTGTAGATATGATTAGTGTATAGTGAGGGGGGATCAGTGATGTCGGGTGTAGATATGATTAGTGTATAGTGAGGGGGATCAGTGATGTCGGGGTGTAGATATGATTAGTGTATAGTGAGGGAGGATCAGTGATGTCGGGTGTAGATATGATTAGTGTATAGTGAGGGAGGATCAGTGATGTCGGGGTGTGGATATGATTAGTGTATAGTGAGGGGGGATCAGTGATGTCGGGTGTAGATATGATTAGTGTATAGTGAGGGGGGATCAGTGATGTCGGGTGTAGATATGATTAGTGTATAGTGAGGGAGGATCAGTGATGTCGGGTGTAGATATGATTAGTGTATAGTGAGGAGGATCAGTGATGTCGGGGTGTAGATATGATTAGTGTATAGTGAGGGGGATCAGTGATGTCGGGGTGTAGATATGATTAGTGTATAGTGAGGGGGATCAGTGATGTCGGGTGTAGATATGATTAGTGTATAGTGAGGGGGATCAGTGATGTCGGGTGTAGATATGATTAGTGTATAGTGAGGGGGATCAGTGATGTCGGGTGTAGATATGATTAGTGTATAGTGAGGGGGATCAGTGATGTCGGGTGTAGATATGATTAGTGTATAGTGAGGGGGATCAGTGATGTCGGGTGTAGATATGATTAGTGTATAGTGAGGGGGGATCAGTGATGTCGGGTGTAGATATGATTAGTGTATAGTGAGGGGGGATCAGTGATGTCGGGTGTAGATATGATTAGTGTATAGTGAGGGGGGATCAGTGATGTCGGGTGTAGATATGATTAGTGTATAGTGAGGGGGATCAGTGATGTCGGGTGTAGATATGATTAGTGTATAGTGAGGGGGGATCAGTGATGTCGGGTGTAGATATGATTAGTGTATAGTGAGGGGGGATCAGTGATGTCGGGGTGTAGATATGATTAGTGTATAGTGAGGAGGGATCAGTGATGTCGGGTGTAGATATGATTAGTGTATAGTGAGGGGGATCAGTGATGTCGGGGTGTAGATATGATTAGTGTATAGTGAGGAGGATCAGTGATGTCGGGTGTAGATATGATTAGTGTATAGTGAGGGGGGATCAGTGATGTCGGGTGTAGATATGATTAGTGTATAGTGAGGGGGGATCAGTGATGTCGGGGTGTAGATATGATTAGTGTATAGTGAGGAGGATCAGTGATGTCGGGGTGTAGATATGATTAGTGTATAGTGAGGGGGGATCAGTGATGTCGGGGTGTAGATATGATTAGTGTATAGTGAGGGGGGATCAGTGATGTCGGGGTGTAGATATGATTAGTGTATAGTGAGGGGGGATCAGTGATGTCGGGTGTAGATATGATTAGTGTATAGTGAGGGGGGATCAGTGATGTCGGGTGTAGATATGATTAGTGTATAGTGAGGGGGATCAGTGATGTCGGGGTGTAGATATGATTAGTGTATAGTGAGGGGGATCAGTGATGTCGGGTGTAGATATGATTAGTGTATAGTGAGGGGGATCAGTGATGTCGGGGTGTAGATATGATTAGTGTATAGTGAGGGGTGATCAGTGATGTCGGGGTGTAGATATGATTAGTGTATAGTGAGGGGGATCAGTGATGTCGGGTGTAGATATGATTAGTGTATAGTGAGGGGGATCAGTGATGTCGGGTGTAGATATGATTAGTGTATAGTGAGGGGGGATCAGTGATGTCGGGTGTAGATATGATTAGTGTATAGTGAGGGGGGATCAGTGATGTCGGGGTGTAGATATGATTAGTGTATAGTGAGGGGGGATCAGTGATGTCGGGGTGTAGATATGATTAGTGTATAGTGAGGGGGATCAGTGATGTCGGGGTGTAGATATGATTAGTGTATAGTGAGGAGGATCAGTGATGTCGGGGTTTAGATATGATTAGTGTATAGTGAGGGGGGATCAGTGATGTCGGGTGTAGATATGATTAGTGTATAGTGAGGGGGATCAGTGATGTCGGGGTGTAGATATGATTAGTGTATAGTGAGGAGGGATCAGTGATGGGGTGTAGATATGATTAGTGTATAGTGAGGGGGGATCAGTGATGTCGGGGTGTAGATATGATTAGTGTATAGTGAGGGGGATCAGTGATGTCGGGTGTAGATATGATTAGTGTATAGTGAGGGGGATCAGTGATGTCGGGGTGTAGATATGATTAGTGTATAGTGAGGAGGGATCAGTGATGGGGTGTAGATATGATTAGTGTATAGTGAGGGGGGATCAGTGATGTCGGGGTGTAGATATGATTAGTGTATAGTGAGGGGGGATCAGTGATGTCGGGTGTAGATATGATTAGTGTATAGTGAGGGAGGATCAGTGATGTCGGGGTGTAGATATGATTAGTGTATAGTGAGGAGGGATCAGTGATGTCGGGGTGTATAGTGAGGGGGGGTCAGTGATGTCGGGGTGTATAGTGAGGGTGGATCAGTGATGTCGGGGTGTATAGTGAGGGGGGGTCAGTGATGTCGGGGTGTATAGTGAGGGTGGATCAGTGATGTCGGGGTGTATAGTGAGGGTGGATCAGTGATGTCGGGGTGTATAGTGAGGGGGGGGGATCAGTGATGTCGGGGTGTATAGTGAGGGGGGGGATCAGTGATGTCGGGGTGTATAGTGAGGGTGGATCAGTGATGTCGGGGTGTATAGTGAGGGGGGGTCAGTGATGTCGGGGTGTATAGTGAGGGTGGATCAGTGATGTCGGGGTGTATAGTGAGGGTGGATCAGTGATGTCGGGGTGTATAGTGAGGGGGGGGGATCAGTGATGTCGGGGTGTATAGTGAGGGGGGGGATCAGTGATGTCGGGGTGTATAGTGAGGGTGGATCAGTGATGTCGGGGTGTATAGTGAGGGGGGGTCAGTGATGTCGGGGTGTATAGTGAGGGTGGATCAGTGATGTCGGGGTGTATAGTGAGGGTGGATCAGTGATGTCGGGGTGTATAGTGAGGGTGGATCAGTGATGTCGGGGTGTATAGTGAGGGTGGATCAGTGATGTCGGGGTGTGGATATGGGTAGGTCAGGATACTGTTGAGATTGTGTAAAAGTTGTTCCTTTTTACCGTCCCCAGAGATTCGTCTTCTAGACCTTTAATAAATACAAGTCCTATTTTTTTTGTATTTTCTGAAGGCCATATTGACCGGGGACGTCCTCTCGGCTCTTCCAGCAGCCACTTCATTGACCTGACGCAGGAGGAGGATTCGATGTGCAGCAAAAATAAAACTGTGTCACCGGAGAAGGAGAGGAAGCAGAGAATCCGGGAAGGTAAAGACCTCAGCGGTTCCAGGTGTAATCACTAAAGTCCTAGTATTTAAGTTGTTGTCTGAGACTTTCAATTCATGGCTTTCTGTAGAATAGACCATCAGATAATCCGGACGGTCTGACCCCTGGGACCCCCACCGATCAGCAGAACAAAGGGGCCACAGCACTTGCTGAATGGGGCCCCGCTGCAGTACCAGGCACAACCACATCCGTGTGTATGGCGCTGTGTGTAGATCAACACCGTGCCTCTCTGTTCTGCCGATCGGTGGGGTTCATACCCCCATTGATTCCTTTTTCTTAAGGTGCTCATGCAGATTAGATGAATGTCAGCCGAACCTGCCATCTAATGTGTATGGGGGTGTCCTGACTCTCCCCCTACGACACATGTTAGGGAAAAGAAGGATAAGACATGTGAGATTTCAACATGCCCGATCCTGTGTTCTCACTGGAGATAAGCGGCTGCCAAAGGTGTCCCCTACTCCCCTCTTCCCATTCAGTAGATGCGCGCTCAGCCCAGTCAGACCTGCATGTATGTAGTAGAGTTCGGAGGAATAGCCGTCCACCAAATGAGCGCTTAGCTGACCGCTTTGTAAGGTTGTATGGCCATCTTTAGGATAGCCGATCCATTAGTCGTCCTGGACCCCTTTAAATATCCAGTAGACCCAACATAAAGCATGGTGGATGTTACACGCTCACTATCCCTTCAATGGTGTCCCTGATAACCTAGAACGTTACAGAACTTGAATAATATACTTCTGTATTTCAATCCTTCACACTTTTTTTTTGTGCTTGCTGTCAGTGAATGGGAACATTGTTGTTTACATCCAGAGGCTGTAAACTTGTACGGCCGTTATACAGTTGCAAGAAATAGTGAGTGAACGCTCCGGCGATACCTGGATCTCTGCATTTAGTAATAATCCGAGTCCTGACCTGATGCTGCGGCAGAACCTGACGACGGCCGTGTACGCCAGACACCCCAGAAATGAGCGGAAACACGTGGGCCGGGAGGAGCGGTCCAATATTTCTCCTTAACCCCTTCAGGTCACAGCCATTTTTAGATTTCCGTTTTTATTTTCTCCTCCCGCCTTTAACAAGCTATAACTTTATTTTTCGGTCATTATCGCCGTATGCGGCTTTCGCGGGAGGAGTTGTTGTTTTTTCACGGCACCGTTTATTGTACCGTATAATGTAGTGGGAAACTGGGGGAAATATTTGCGTGGTGGAATAGGAAAATATACAGCGATTCCTGAATCTTTTGAGGGGTTTTGTTTATACGGCTTTTACATACGGTGATGTCACCTTTATTCTACCGGTCAGTGCGATTACGGAAAACCAAAATTATATCGTTTTTTTTTTTGTTTTACATTCACAAGAAAGAAACTAATTGTTATAAAATATGTGAAAATAAGTTTTTTTTTAGTCCCTCTAGGGGACTTGAACCGGCGATCGTTAGATCAATACTAATGTTTTGCAGTATATTGTCATTTTTACAGGCCAGGGACACAGCATAACAGGAGATGCAGAAAGGCAGCCCTGGGGGCCCTCATTAGGCCCTGGGCTGCCATGACAACCACTGGTGCCCCCAGATCGCTTTGCGGGGTGCCGATGAGCTGTCAGAGGGGGGTGCCCCCTGTTTGTAACGTCTTAAATGCTGCGATCGAGCTTGATCACATCTTCTAAGGGGTTAAACAGCCAGGAAAAGCACGACTGCTGTTCCTGGCTGTCATTCCCGGGTGTCAGCTGTAAAACACAGCTGACACCCGCTGCGTATGGATCGGCCTGAGCGGGTGAGCCCGCTCCGAATATTCCCTCCCCCACCACGACGCATTAGTACGTTGTGGTGCGGGAAGGGAAATATACAGGATATCACAGTCAAGGGTTCACTTACTTCTCCTCCCGGCGCTGCGGATGTTTGCTCCGTGTCAGACGTGACCAGTCGAACGCCTCGTGCGTTACTCGTTTAGTTCCATCGTCTTTGTCAATAAACCAGAATGCAGAAATCCAGGTCATTCCAAAGGGTTCACTAACTTTTTCTTGCAAATGTATTGCTCACAGCTGAAGGTTTGCTACAATTGCATTCAGTCACAGCAATCCCCAGCAACACAAATCTCTCTCCTGTGCTGATAGTTTGCTACAATGTATCAGCACATTATCCAGTAGATTGGATACAATTGTAGCAAAAAAAATAAACCCTCAGCTGTGGGGCCTCATGCACACGGCCGTGCCCGTAATCACAGTCTGCGCGGCGGCCGCGGACAGCCACTCGCACTTTCGGCCCGTGCTCCCATGTAAAGTATGGGAGAACGGTTCGTAAAAAGCAAAAGATAGGACATGACATGTCTGTTTTGCGGAGGCTTCCTGCGGCCCGGACACTTTCCCGCGGTCAATAGAAGTGAATGGGTCCGCAATTACGGATGACGTCTACGGTCGCGTGCGCGGGGCCTCCGTGTAGCAAATGGGGTAACAAAATTTCTCTGTCTTGTATTTGGCTCTCAGGTCCCTCTCTCTGCCGGCCCCCAGAATCTCCCGGTAACCGCCCTGAAAATCTAGTAGGTAACAGAGTGCGACCTCCAGGCAGCAGCCGGACCCCCTGTAACCAGCTGATCGATCTGACTGAAGAGGAGGAAACCCCGACCAAACCCAAAGAAGCGGCCCGGAAATCAGCGCATTCCGGTAAACGCCACACGGACGTGTTTATTATACAGCAGCGCAAAATATAGAGATTTACAGCAAAACCGCAAATAATTAAAGGGGCTCCCCGACCACTAGAAAAACCTTATTATATACTGACCACTAAAAATGTCCTCCGTCCCTGCCGCACTATGGACGAAGCGTCACCAGCGAATAGCTATGCCGGTCACATGACGTTACAGCATTAAAGAGGTTCTCCGCTTTGGACAATCCCTTGTTATAAGGGTCCTTGACAATAAGATGATCACAAAGTTTCCCACTGCCGGGACCCCCAGCGATCGGCTGTAATCTGGGGAAATCTGGCAGTAAGTGTTCAGTTTCTCTGCAGCGCCACCACAGGAGAAATGAAGTATTACACGGTGTCCGTTCATATCATTGTGTTGTCTGTGTAATACAGGACGGGTCCTCCAGGGGCGCTCTATGTAACTGCTCTCCACTCTGACCAAGAGATGAGGATCCTGAACACGGGACCCCCCACTATTACCCCAGAATTCACTAATGTTTTTTTTAAACTGGACAATCCCTTCAAGGACAACTCATCATTGAGAAATAGGGGAGAATTTTAGTTATTTTATGGAATACTTGTTTAACCCCTTAATGACATGTCACGTACATGTACACGACAGGTTAAGGGGAAGTATGGAGGGGGCTCACTTTGATTCCACCCATTTAACACTTTAAATGCCGCAGTATTTAAATTGTTAGAATTGGGGGTGCCCCCTCAAACACGCCATCAACCCCCCCTCCCCCCGACGAGATCGGCTGGTGACGATGATTGTCATGGCAGCCTGGGTGCTTAACGAAGGCCCCCAGGTCTGCCATCTTTGTACTCCTCTGAAGCCCCGGCCAGGGCTTTAATACAGACTGTCAAGATCACGATATACATTAGTATTGCAGTATATCATGCAAGCGGTAGATCATTCAGTATTGCGGTATATGATGCACGCTGGTTCAAGTCCCCCAGAGGGACTAATAAAATAAGTATAAAAAAAACCTGTTAAATAAAGTTTTTTAATATGTTCCAAAAAAAAAATTAATATTTAAAAGTTAAAAAAATACTTTTCCCATTTTTTTCCCTAAAGAAATGTTAAAAAAAAAATTACTAACAGTTAACATAACTGGTATCGCCGCGTCCGTAAAAGTCCGAACTATCACAACATAGCGTTGTATAATCCGCTTGGTGAACACCGTAAAAAAATATTTTTTTTTCGGTAACCTTAGCGCTAAAAAAATGGAATAAAAAGTGATCAAAAAGTGGCATGTACGCCAAAATGGTAAAAGGGAAAACTACAGCCCGCCCCGAAAAATGTAACGCCCGCACACCGCTAAATTGATGGAAAATATTCTTATGGCTCAGAATATGGCGAATTTTTTTTAAATTTTTTTTAGCACATCGTTTTTTTTTTTTAAAACAAAACATAAATTAGGTATCGCCGTAATCGTATCAACCTGTAAATATAAACGTTTTTAATAAAACCCTAACATAAAACTGATATAAAAAAAAAAATGTTGGTGACACTGTTCCTTTAACCCTCCTTACCCGTTTGGCCGGGCTCCGTTTCTGTGGACTCCTCCTCCTCTCCCCTCCCCCCCCCCGCGGCCCCCGGTTGTACCGGTAATGTTCTGTCTCGGTTCTTCGCTGCAGGTTTTGCGCTGAATCCGCCTCTTGCTGAGAAGCACAAACACTCCATTAACTTACCAAAGGCTCGGAGTGGCGGGAGGGACGAGCCGCTGGACCCAGGGGCATCGGCCTCCAACAGAGCGGGTAGTTATATCCGAGCTGCGTCGTGACCGCGGGGGGGAAATCTTATTTGCCGGTCTCATCGCTGCTTTTTTTTTGTCCAGCTGTTCCTGTAATCAATGAACATCTTAGTGGTCTGGAGAAGCTGCTTAAAGGAGTCCCAACATTTACCCCGGGGAATAGACCCAGCGGTCAGGCCTGGAGCGGGAACTGGTGGTTTAAAAGTACATCGTCTCACGGTAACGTGTACTGATCATCTACGTGTGTGTGTATATGTGTGTGTGTGTATATGTGTGTGTGTGTGTATAGATGTGTGTATATATGTGTGTGTGTGTGTATGTATGTGTGTATGTATATATATGTGTGTGTGTGTGTGTGTGTGTGTGTGTATATATGTATATATGTGTGTGTGTGTGTGTGCATATATATATATATATATACTGATAGTACACAGGCGTATATCTATATACTGATAGTACACAGGCGTATATTTATATACTGATAGTACACAGGCGTATATCTACATACTGATAGTACACGGGCGTATATCTATATACTGATAGTACACGGGCGTATATCTATATACTGATAGTACACGGGCGTATATCTATATACTGATAGTACACAGGCATATATCTATATACTGATAGTACACAGGCAGTTGTTAGGACAGACCTCAGTATACCCTAACAGGAAATATGGTCAGACAGCCCTAGGGTCCTTCAAAGGACCCTGGGCTGTCTGCCCATATATGGTATGTCCCTCGATCGTGTCACAGGGATTCCCCCTTCTCATTTACCCCTTGAATGCTGCCTTCTGCTTTGATCGCAGCATTCAAGGGAATAGCGGCAGAGATGAGAGCTTTCTATGATCTCCGCCGTTACAGTGCGGCTGTGGCGTAATACAACCATTGCCCCGCTCCTGCCAACAAGTTTGTGCGGTCAGCATGATGGGATGTGGCCGGCGCTGCAAGAATGTAGACCGAGCATGCAGTGTTTTTCCGTGCGCCCGCGTCACCTCATTCTGACCGCACGCGCACACTAGTTGTCAGAAGCGGGGCAGTGGCTGTATTACACAACCAGAGCCGCGCTCTGACCACGTTCATGTGTTACTATACTGAGCTGTGCGGACGCACAGTTTAGTATCGAGACACATGAATTAACGGTACTGAACCGTTTCAAGGTGCACGGCGTCTAAATTTCGATGCATGGTGCGCTCCTATGTGTATATAGATACATAGTCCTATAATGGGACTCCCTCATCCCTGGTTTCATTGTGTTTTATTTCCATCTCCTCCAGAAACTTGAAACCGTCTCCGTCCTGATGATGCCCAGAAGTGACGGGAGCGGGAGAGACGTGTCTTTACAGCAGTGTTTATTTGGGGCTGACGGAGTCCACGTTGCTCAGCAGCTACAAGGGAATCTGCAAAAACTGTGAATCTGAAAAGGTTTTACAAATTCATGCAATTACCTGGATAGGGAAACTGCGGGGGTCTTACAGCAGCCGGGCACACAGGGGCGGCCGGACCACAGCAGCTGCACATATGGAGATGGGGGCGACCGGCACAAGTCTCCAGGAAGCCAGTGAGTACCCGACGCTACCGATCCCCGGCACCCGTAGAGATGAGGCGATGCCCGGCCCCCGTAGAGACGGGCCGATCCCCGTAGAGACGGGACGACTGTTCTGTCTGATTTGTACTGTGCTGATCTATGAATCGGTTAGCGATTCGCTGGACTTGTAGGGTGATTGGTTTAATGGATCTGCCAGGTTTTAGATGGTGATCACGGGTTATTACACTATTATATTGATGAAGACGTATTTGTTCACATTGAAATAGGAAGATCCCGGCTGAAAGAACGATTCAAATTGAATTTTTATTTTAGTTCACATTAAGAATGGGCTAGTTGCCAAATTTACTAGTATCCGGCTGAAGCAATTCACTCAGATTTACTGGCGCACGGGAATGAGATGGATCGGAGGCTCAGTATTCATAGAGTTAATAGATATTCTGCTCTAGTGGAGAAATATTTGAACTCCGAGATTGCCACTAAATTGTCAATGTCAAACACGATCTGTCCCCACGCGTTTCAACACCCCAGATTGATTAGCGGGTGCATCATCAGGGGTCACCGACAGGAATGGAGCGCGATATAACCGGGCAGTATTATTAGGTCTTTTCTGATGGACACCGGTTTACGAGCTTAAAGTTGAGAACGATTAGTGATTATTGCCGGACAGCGCTGATAAGTGCCGTATCGGGTCTCACGAAACTGGTATCTGGCCGCGCACACGCCGGAAGAACGCCGAGTCTAAAAAGACTTAGTCACGCCCATCAAATCGACGGCATCGGGGCTGGCCACCAATCACCATATGAGACGTCATCTGATGTCCGTGAGCAGCGCCCACCCCTCTATCCTAAAGGAGCCAATAAGAAAACTGGACCCATAAAGCGTCCCAGGTACGTTCTCTGGTACCCGACCACAGGATAAGGACATCGTCTATAAATCTCAGCCAGAGAAGAACAGACGACGTCCTCACAAAAAACAATTTATTTTTCCCATCAGCCAAGGAAAAGCAGCTGCAGAACATAGGGACATTTGATTCTTCCGATGTAGAAGTCCGAAATGTCCTGGACACTTATTGGGATGTCCTTCGGGCTGACCCTGATGTTGATCAGGTAGGAGGATATCCCTCCATCACGTTCAGACGTGGTCGCAACATCGGGAACAGATTGGTACATAGTCACTATTATCTGTCAAAAAACATCCACCTGAATATTAAGGGTCCCCACCGATGTGGAACATGTAAAGCTCGCGCCTCGATTCACACCAGCAAGTCAGTCAGGAGTAAGACCACTGGCCGGGTTTCTGTAAATCGACTCTTCATCCACTGCAGGACTGGAGGTGTCGTGCACCTCATTACCTATATATGTAACCACCAATATGTAGGCAAAACCAAAAGGGAATTTAGGAGACACATTAGGGACCATGTGCGGCCTCCTGAGGAAGGATGATACACCTGAGGCTCGGGAAGGAATGGGAATCCCATCAGGGGGACCACTCAGTGATCGGGGCCCAAGGAATAGAACTCCTACGACCATCAGGAAGGGGCGGCAACTGGAACAAACGCGTTCTACAGAAAGAGGCCCAGTGGATATTTAGGATGGAGACCACTAAGACATAGGGTTTAAATGAAGATATTTCATACACGCTTCCTATAATAATTGACCCCCCCTCCTATTTTCTCGTTGATGCCTCTACATTATTATATAATCTATCCGAGCACAATGCAGGGTGTTCCATACGTTCCTATCTACGTCTAGTTGATCCCTTTTTGGTATTTAGCCATCGTATTTATTGGCTGATATTCAATCTACTTCACTACGGACCCGTTTTTTTGCCATTAATATATTTTTGTTGGGGCCAGTTTATTCTTCCGGCTGCTTCTCTCCAATATCTTATATTTTTCCCTTTGACGTCTCGCCGATATTCAATAATGTGGCCGCTTTTAGTTCCCTTGGTTACCTGGGAAGCTTTATGGGTCCAGTTTTCTTATTGGCGCCTTTAGGATAGGGGGGTGGGCGCTGCTCATGGACGTCAGACATGACGTCTCATATGGTGATTGGTGGCCAGCCCCGATGACGCCGATTTGATGGGCGTGACTAAGTCTTTTTAGACTCAGCGTTCTTCCGGCGTGTGTGTGGCCAGATACCAGTGTCGTTCACGCCGTGAGACCCGATACTGCACTTAGCAGCGCTGCCCGGCAATAATCACTAATCGTTCTCAACGTTAAGCTCGTAAACCGGTGTCCGTCAGAAAAGACCTAATAATACTGCCCGGTTATATCGCGCTCCATTCCTGTCGGTGACCCCTGATGATGCGCCCGCTAATCAATCTGGGGTGTTGAAACGCGTGGAGACAGATCGTGTTTGACATTCAGACAATTTAGTGGCAATCTCGGAGTTCAAATATTTCTCCACTAGAGCAGGGTATCTATTAACTCTATGAATACTGAGCCTCCGATCCATCTCATTCCTGCGCTCCAGTAAATCTGAGTGCATTGCTTCAGCCGGATACCAGTAAATTTGGCAGCTAGCCCATTCTTAATGTGGATTAACGGGTTACCGATTCTTCTATTGCAATGAATGGACTTGCGAATCTGTGAGTTAATGATTTAAAGGATTCCTTCCAGTCTACCGTTGAGCTGTCTATTAAACCTGATGGATATTTTGTGTTTTTCTGCTCACAGGGGGCGCTCTCTGCACCAGGCACCTCGTATTGGACTGGACAGATGTTCCAGTACAGCAGTGAATGGTTCTTGTGGATCTGGCTCAAGGGGACGAGGCCTCCAGTGTAGCAGACGGGAATGGATGGTGTCCTGGGCCCAGTAAGTTATCGGGATAAATCGATTCACACGTCTAAGATGAACATAAGTCTGGTGATCGTTACTGGTGATCGTTACTCGTGATTCCATACTGTAATGGTATAATACTAAGCTGCAAGTGGGAGCCATCCAAACATAGAGCAGAGAGGTCCAAAAGAACCTAAAATCACCTGTGGTTGTCCTTCGAGACTGTGCGCAAACTATAGGCGGTTTCTGTGCAGTTTTCCTAATAATGAACCTGACCCTTTTATTTAATTTTTTTATCTAAACAAATCCAAAACTCAGCGCTGTTAATCTACTTTCCTTCATTAACACAACCATAAACCTACACGATAATATTTTAGATGCTTGCAGCCAGCACGAGAGGAAGCTCATGAGTACTGCATATAGGAGCTGTATATATCTGTATGTAGTGAGCTCCCCCTAGTGGTGGCTGCAGGCAGCAGAATGTTATCCTGTAACTCTGTGGGAGCTGTATATATCTATGTAGTGAGCTCCCCCTAGTGGTGACTGCAGGCAGCGTCATTTTTGCCTGTAGCTGTGTGTTGGGAAGCAGAGGATTTGGAGCTCTGTATCGGCTATAAACTACTATAAGGCTATGTTCACACGGAGTATTTTGCAGGAGGAATATCTGCCTCAAAATTCCGTTTGGAACTTTGAGGCAGATTTTCCTCTCCCTGCACGCCGTTTTTCGCCCGCGGCCATTGAGCGCCGCGGGCATAAAACACAGTGAAATACGCTTTCTATGCCTCCCATTGAAGTCAATGGGAGGTCAGAGGCGTAAACGCCCGAAGATAGGGCATGTCGCTTCTTTTTCCCGCAAGGCAGTTTTACTGCTCGCGGGAAAAAGACGCCGACGCCTCCCGTTGAAATCAATGGGAGGCGTTTTCGGGCCGTTTTTTGCGACGCGGTCTCCGCGTCAAAAAAAACTCGGCAAAATACTCCGTGTGAACATGCCCTTATACAACCCTATATGGCCTGACGATGGGCCTGGACTATGAGTTCTCAGCTGCGGCTTCAGGTTTTTCCAGCAGGAGCAGTTTAGCTAATAAGAATATGCTAGACCGCTGCACATAATGCCACTCTTCAGTACAGGATTCCACAGATGGCGAGAGTGGTGACTGGGGATGGCACATTTTACTCTGATCAGATGCAGGACCAACTATCCCCTCGTATTTTATCTGAATCAATCGAGTGTTCCAAGAAACCTGCGGGAGCTTCCCATGACTCCCGTCGGCTGACCCACAGGCAGAATACAGACTGCTGTAAACCTCTTCTGTATTCTGCTGACTGGAACTATGAGGCACCTGCAGGTTTCTCACGCTTCATCACAATGTCCTAACACGTGTACATAGAACCGATACCGCGCAGTACGACGACATTACCCGGCGCTGTTTGACGAGCACCAATTAATGTGATGGAATAATTACTAATGTCCATGAACTCCTCCCCTGCAGGTGGCGCTGATCCCTGAAGCCCCCGCAGCTTGTGTGTGTGGTGAAGGACTGTACAGTATCGGGGGCTGGGATACGCCTGTATAACCTCCACATCCATTCCTCCCGGGATCATTGGGGTGAGCCCTGCAGTGACCGCACGACTCCTGCAGAGTGCGCTCTCCTGAAATCTCAAGCCCGGACTGGACCGCAGAGACTCGCCGTCATGGCTGGATATATTGTGACTTCTCCGGGATTATTGCTGCTCACGGGTTTTATGTAAATGTTGTATATTATTAATGATGGCGTGACAATCTGCAGCGCGTACACGTTATACACCTCCCCCGACGCGGTGGAAGTCTGCCGGATTATAGCTTCATCTCTCATATTATATTATAACAGGCGTTTGAGAATTTTCTTACTATTTCCTGTTTTACATTTTTTATTATTTATTTTTTTATAAATTCAGTTATTACAGAAATGCGCTGCCTCTTTAAATGATCTTAAAGTGCAGCGCCCCAAATGAGGCTCCTCCTCCTCCTCCCCCCCCCCCCCACGTGGCCAGCAGGGTTATTATAGAGCGCGTCTGCAATCAGGCGGCAAATTGTATTTCAGAAATAAATACGTTCTACCTCAGAAGCTCCTGTGGTCTGTCCCTCCATTTACTGTGCGGTTTAATGCAATCTGTTCTCTGTTATCAGCCATTTCAAGCTAGAGCGATTCTGACTGTAGCGTTCTTCAATGAGTGACCAGAAGTGCGAACACCCCCCCCCCCCCCCAGGTGTCTGTGACTGACATCAGCCGCTCCTCTTATAATGCTCCCGTGTATCGTTATCTACATTTTTATTTTTTAATTTACTCATCACGCCTACTACACCCAGCTATAAACATTTTCTAATCTCCGTTGCCATTTTACTGCTCTGATTAGATCAGTGAGAGGTAACGATAAACCTGCAACATATCAGGGCTGCACCAAACAACAATCTCTTACATAATGGTAAAACAAAAAACACTTCATTTGACCCCAGGGACTCTCTGGAATCCCCTGACATCACTGTCCATATATGGACAGTGTTAGGGTCTTCCCCAGAGCCCCGGGCAGAGTGCTAGTATAGGCTCTGCTCCTTTAATCTGTGGAATTCCCTAACCCCAGCGCTGGAGCCCAGAGACTAGCCGTGTTTACCACGCGTGCCCGGAGACTAGCCGTGTTTACCACGCGTGCCCGGAGACTAGCCGTGCTTACCACGCGTGCCCAGAGACTAGCCGTGCTTACCACGCATGCCCACTCCTGCGCGTCATTTTCTTCCCCCTGGCAGCAGACCAGAAACTCAGAAGAAAGGGAGTATCCGGTCCACCGCTTCCCTCAGTGTACAGTGACGTCAGGAATGACGTACCCGTACGTCGAGCCAGCTGGAAAACGGAACTCAGATAATGGACGGGCCAGCGCCGGAAGTAAGGATTTTGATACTGGAGACGCATCAATCACGTGACCAGCGCTGGAATCGGGAGTTAGAAGATTAAATCAAAACACAAGTATATTACAAATGACATTATTTTTATATGTGCCGTGAAATAGAAATTAGTTCATTGATTCCAGAAAATTCAATTATCTAAGTTCCCACTCCCTTCACCCATCATTCTGTGGACCCTCCCAAGCAGCAGTGCGGAGGGGGCTCATGTGTCTCCATTTTGTAACCCGGAGAGTCCTTACGGACAGGACTACAATGTTCCTGATGAGTATAAGGCTGAACCCCAGTAACATTTAACCCCCACGATCTTCTCTTCGGTGGGCTGGTTAGTGGCTGTAGCTGCACTTTCTGGCATTCAGACGAATCTGGGTTTGGCAGATGCCAAGTGAATGTTTCCTGCCCGGAAATGTGCCCGAGTCTGGTGGAGGAAGGACAATGGTCGGGGATGTTCTTCGTGGTCGGGCCTTTAACTCCAGTGAAGGGAAATCTACAATGACATCTAGAGGATTGTAAAATTCCAACGTTGTGGTAAGTTTTGGGAAGGCCCTTTCCCCCGGCACAAAGCGAGCGCCATAAAAGCTGGTTTGCCCAGTTTGGTTAAGAAAAACTTTACACAGAGCCCTGACCTCAAGCCCATCTAATACATCGGGAATGAATAATCCCAAATGTTCACAAATCGGCTGAAAAAGGAGTAAGGAGCGAGGTGCAATATAGAAAATGATGATGATGATCGGGGGTGCACGTGTGGCCGTGTTGCGAATATTCCAGTATTTGTTCTAAATCTAAATGGTCGATGGAAATATTCCAACATTAAATACAGACAACCCATCCCCCACTCATAACCGTCACAAAAGAAGAGTTCCCAGACGATCATCCAGATCAGCCTTTATTTTACAGGTGGCGTCTGTTTAGTTTACACCTTTTTATCTGTTTTGGATCTTTTTTTTTCAGTCTTTTTATTAACATTTATAGACATTGGAATTCGCCATTTTTGCTCCAGTGCCATTCAAACCAAGGACTTTACATCAAACCGCCAATGAAACGCGTGAGGACAGGAGGTCTGAGGTCACAGGGCCACCCCTGACACCCTCATCAATATTATCGAATCTTCTCTATGAAAAGCGTCTGGAGGTTTCTCTTCCCATTTTAACAAGGACGGGTAGAAGAGCTCAGGATCTTGATAAGACGACTCCAGCAAGCACATACGTTGGTGTCTGCTGGAGGCGGAATATGAGCTGAAAGTTTTGTCACACGAGGAGCACGGATAGGGTTTCTCCCCCACGTGAATCCTCAAATGCTTTGCCAGGTCGGACTTTTGCACAAATCCTCGCTCACAGTCCTGACACTTGTAGGGCTTCTCTCCAGTGTGAGTCCTCACGTGTTTCACCATTGCTGACCGGTCAGTGAAGCATTTTTCACAGATGTGGCACTTGTATGGTTTTTCCCCCGTGTGGGTCCTCAAATGTTTCACCAGGTCGGAGTTCTGAATGAAAGACTTCGCACAAGTCGGGCAGGAATAGGGTTTCTCACCTGTGTGTCGCCTCATGTGTTTCACCAGGGCTGATCTTTGACTGACTGACCTGCCGCACACGTTGCACGTATGGAGCGGTTTTCCGTGTGTTCTTCGGTGGTTCAAGAACACAGAGCGGTGGCTAAACGTTTTACTGCATTCAGGACAGGTGTACGACTGCGTCTTTATCGTCTTCCTCCTGTGTTTCAGCAAAGAGGAGAGACTTTTAGAACCACCCAAAGACCGAATTATAGGACAATGATCTTCTTGTTTAATAATGTGAAACTTTGGTATCAAACTTCCAGGGACCTCTTCTGATTCCCCCCAGTACGTGATTTGGTGCTGAAGTCCTTCAGACTCCTTCAGCAAGTTGTGCTCCTCCTCCGCGGGCCTGCGGTGCGTTCTCTGGTGTTTAGACAAAGCCGACTGTTCAACAAAGTTCTGGCCACATTCCTTGCACTGGTAAGGCCTCTCTCCTGTGTGTGTGCGATAATGCTTTACCAGGTCCGAGTTTTGGATAAAGCTCCTGACACATAAGTTACACTTGTAGGGCCGTTCCCCTGTGTGGATACGCAAATGTTTAATGAGCACCGACTTGTGAGTAAAGCGGTTTCCGCACACACTACACGGAAATAACCTTTCACCTTTGTTCTTTTTTCCATGCAATAAGGGAGCCACATGGCCGAGGTTCTCGGGAACGATGACTGCTGCGCTCTCTTGTGTTGCGTCGGCTAAGCGTGGTTTTTCATGACATTTCATGTGTTTCAGGAGATTTGAGCTCTGACTAAAGCTTTTCCCACACTCTTTGCATGTGTAGGGCTGCGGTCTATTGTGAATCCGGCGGTGCCTGATCAGAGACGACCCCTCAGTGAAGCTCCTGTCACATTCTGGGCAGCGGTAAGGCTTCTCTCCTGTGTGGATCCTTCGGTGCTTCACCAGATCCGAGTTCTGGATAAAACACTTCCCACAGTGTTCGCATCTATACGGCTTTTCACCGGTGTGGGATCTCATGTGTTTAGTCAGTGCGGATTTCTGACCAAAGCCACGGTCACACTTGTCACATCTGAATGGACGTTCCCCTGTGTGGGTTCTTTGGTGTTTCATCAAGTCCGAATTCTGAATGAAGCCCTTACCACAATCTGCACAGTGATAGGGCCGTTCTCCCGTATGGGTTCGCAAATGTTTAACTAAGTCAGAGTTCTGTAAAAAGCTCTTCTGACACTCGCTGCATGGGTATCTTTTTCCCGTATGGTGCGTTCGCAGATGCTTCTTAAAAGCGGGTCTATTTGAGAAAACACTGGCGCATTCCATGCAT
The DNA here is from genome assembly GCF_050947455.1 of Rhinoderma darwinii. Lineage (NCBI taxonomy): Eukaryota > Metazoa > Chordata > Amphibia > Anura > Rhinodermatidae > Rhinoderma > Rhinoderma darwinii. Next base: position 341,524,463 of record NC_134691.1, on the reverse strand, counting down.
TGATGCAGGTAACCCACTTTCTTTGAATCATTGTCCGGTTCCTCAGGGTCTACGATGATTATCTCGTAAAAAGCGGTGGCAGTTGGCGGGTTTTCTGCATCGTGAACCAAACTATGTTTAATCAAGTGTGCGCTCTGTGTAAATGTCTTCTCACACTGTCGACACTTATAGGGTTTCTCTCCTCGGTGGATCCTACGGTGTTTCACCAGAGAAGACCCTTCGGTAAAACATTTGTTACATTCAGTGCAATGATAGGGCTTCTCCCCGGTGTGGATTCTTTGGTGCTTGACTAAATCTGAATTCTGAATGAAGCTCTTCCCACACTGGTCACACGCATAAGGCCTCTCTCCCGTATGACTCCTCATGTGCTTCGTCAGGGCTGACCGCTGGATAAAAGTTTTCTCACAAAGACCACATTTATGCGGCCTGTCCCCCGTGTGAATTCGACTGTGCCTAATTAAAGCTGATTTCTCGACAAAGGTCTTGTTACAATACTGACACGAGTACGGCCGTTCTCCTGTGTGAGTCCTACAATGTTTCAGGAGGTCTGACTTCTGGATGAAGCTCTTGGAACATATCGTGCACTGGTAGGGCTTCTCTCCATTGTGGCTCTGGATATGTTTCAACAGATCAGACTTCAGAATACAGTCCTTGTCGCACTCGGTGCATCGGCAAAGATTTTGTCCGCCGTGCACCAGGTTGCGCTTCTGGAAATCGGAGCGTCGGCTAAAGCTCTGATTGCACTGGACGCACTTGTAAGATCCCGAGTCCTCATCTGGAGGGTTCACAGATAAACACTGCTGTCTCGTGTGGACTCCCTGATGCTTAACCATATCCGATTTCTGTATGAATCTCCGATCACACTGAGAACAGTTGTAGGGACGTTCTCCAGAGTGAATTCTTTGGTGCAATATGAGATTTGATTTTTGAGCAAAACCTTTCCCACAAGTCGTGCACTTGTAGGGCTTTTCCCCCGTATGCGTCCTCTGGTGTTTGGCTAAGGCAGATCTTTCAGCAAATGTCTTCTGACAGTGAGGGCACTGGAACGGCCTCTCCCCGGTATGCGTCCGGTGATGTTTAACCAAGTCAGACTTCTGGATGAAACCTTTGTCGCACTGTGCACACTGATGTGGCCGGTCTCCAGTGTGTGTCCTCACGTGCTTGACCAGGTCGGACTTCTGGATGAAGCTCTTACTGCACTGCGCGCATTTGTGGGGTCTCTCTCTCAAATGCATCAGCTGATGTCTGATGAAGGAAGTCCACTGTCTCAACGTCTTTCCACAGTCCGCACACGTGTACACAGAGTCCATCGCTCCAGTCATATCCTCCTGAGAACGGTCTGAGGTTTCCATTTTGCCTGGAGACCCTTCCTGCATCTCCATAGGTTTGATTTGGTTTCTACTGTGGGGACGATCTGTAAAGTGAGTTCTTTTGTGTTTGATCAAAGCAGAACTTTCCGCAAAACTCTTGCGGCATGTAGGACACTGGTACGGCCTTTCACCGGTGTGGGTGCGAAGGTGCTTCACCAGGTCCGAATTTTGGATAAAGCCCTTTGAGCACACCGAGCAGGAATAAGGCCTCTCCCCGGTGTGACTCATCCGATGCTTTGTTAAGGTGGACCTCTGGGTGAACGTCTTCTGACAGTCTGAGCACTTGTAGGGTCTGTCTCCTGCGTGCGTCTTCTGGTGGTTGAGAGGAAAAGATGGTTCTGTAAAGTTCTTCCTCTGTCTTTGGGGAGTTTTAAGAAGTTTCGTCACGTCTACATTGGGGTCTTTGCACAAGGTCCGATGTCTCTCCGCGGCCTTATAGCAACTGAAGCTTTTACCGCAGCGGCTACAAATATGACGTTTCTCTTCAGAGATCTCGATGTCACGAGGAGATGACGGCTGTATCTGGTGGCCCGGTTCTACTCTAAAACGGATGGGACCAGTGTCTTCTTCGTAGATTTGTAGGTCTTGACCAACCCTCAGAACTTCATGTGCCGCCTCATCTTCTGTCTTCAGAGTCTCCCCTGTAAAACGTAAACAAATCAAGTTACCAAATGGAAATGAAACACGAAAGAAGTATCTTCCGTCTCGTGGTAGAATCGTCTTTGGATTTTACCTCCAGGACGATCTCCAGAACATGGTCCTCGGCCTCCTTCAATTCTGGACACAACTTCTGGCTGGTGGATCTCGTAACCTGCAAACCGAGCAAGACGGACGGTGAGATGGTTGAGAGGTGGAGGGTAAGTGTCGTCTTCAACTCCTCCTAGTTCTTCCTGCCATCCCCACCAGTTGTCGCAGATTTAGGCTCTGTTCACACCTATAAGTCTTGCGTTCCCTCATAAGCTCCATCAGTTTTTCCGCCTGACATCCTCATTCCTTCACCACTGGGACGTGAGGGTTTTTCACGGAAATCATTACACTGGATCTTTTTGTTTTTACTCTCCAGAAGCAGCGCCACTCTTGTCCATGGGCTGTGTCTGGTATTGCAGGTCATCCCTATTCAAATCAATGAGATTGAACTGCAATACCAGCTTGAACCCATGGACGAGAGATGCGCTGTTTTGTTTTTCTTTCCTCCTAGACAACCCCTTTAATGTTCTGCTTCTGAACAAACATCTTTACAAACCGGGATCAGATGGACATTAGTGGACATTTTTATGCACATTTCCGAATGTGTTTGACAAACAGGTGTGAACAGACGCTGCTAGATATAAGTGCGGAAACCGTCCCCCAATCTGGACAACACTGTACCGGGACCTATGGTAAATCTCCCACTCCCCAGACTGAGAGATTTTTCTAAGCAGGTAGGGACTCACTGTAGGGATTCAGGACTGTCCAGCCGCACATTCGGCAGCAGCAATAATGGGATATGACTCGACTGCCTCCTTATTAGATTGTAAGCTCCTCTACCCAAACATGACCAAGTCAGAGAGGTGTTTACCTAAGGAGCGCACGGCCTCGTAATTCTCCTCCATGACTGATTTATACAGACGTCTCTGGGCCGAGCTCAGACCCCTCCACTCGCTCCGAGAGAAATAAAGCGCAACCTCATCAAATGTCGGCACCAACTGGAGAGAAGACGGCTCCGTAATCAGCAACAGGAATCCACGTGACAGCAGCTGCGGTCAGGAGTCTATGTACAACCGGGCACAGGGACACACTGTTATGGGGACATCTGTGGAGGATACACTGTTATGGAGACATCTGCGGGTGATACACTGTTATGAGGACATCTGCGGGTGATACACGGTTATGGGGACATCTGTGGAGGATACACTGTTATGGGGACATCTGTGGATGATACACTGTTATGAGGACATCTGTGGAGGATACACTGTTATGGAGACATCTGCGGGTGATACACTGTTATGAGGACATCTGTGGAGGATACACTGTTATGGGGACATCTGTGGATGATACACTGTTATGGGGACATCTGTGGGTGATACACTGTTATGGGGACATCTGTGGGTGATACACTGTTATGGGGACATCTGTGGGTGATACACTGTTATGAGGACATCTGTGGATGATACACTGTTATGAGGACATCTGTGGGTGATACACTGTTATGGGGACATCTGTGGGTGATACACTGTTATGGGGACATCTGTGGGTGATACACTGTTATGAGGACATTTGTGGGTGATACACTGTTATGGAGACATCTGCGGGTGATACACTGTTATGGGGACATCTGTGGAGGATACACTGTTATGAGGACATCTGTGGAGGATACACTGTTATGGGGACATCTGTGGGTGATACACTGTTATGGGGACATCTGTGGAGGATACACTGTTATGGGGACATCTGTGGATGATACATTGTTATGGAGACATCTGTGGGTGATACACTGTTATGGGGACATCTGCGGGTGATACACTGTTATGGGGACGTCTGCGGGTGATACACTGTTATGGAGACATCTGTGGGTGATACACTGTTATGGGGACATCTGTGGAGGATACACTGTTATGGGGACATCTGTGGATGATACATTGTTATGGAGACATCTGTGGGTGATACACTGTTATGGGGACATCTGTGGAGGATACACTGTTATGGGGACATCTGTGGATGATACACTGTTATGGGGACATCTGTGGGTGATACACTGTTATGGAGACATCTGTGGATGATACACTGTTATGGGGACATCTGTGGGTGATACACTGTTATGGGGACATCTGTGGGTGATACACTGTTATGGAGACATCTGCGGAGGATACACTGTTATGGGGACATCTGTGGAGGATACACTGTTATGGGGACATCTGTGGATGATACACTGTTATGGGGACATCTGTGGGTGATACACTGTTATGGAGACATCTGTGGGTGATACACTGTTATGGGGACATCTGTGGATGATACACTGTTATAGGGACATCTGTGGGTGATACACTGTTATGAGGACATCTGTGGGTGATACACTGTTATGAGGACATCTGTGGGTGATACACTGTTATGAGGACATCTGTGGGTGATACACTGTTATGAGGACATCTGTGGAGGATACACCGTTATGGAGACATCTGCGGGTGATACACCGTTATGGAGACATCTGCGGGTGATACACTGTTATGGAGACATCTGCGGGTGATACACTGTTATGGGGACATATGTGGAGGATACACTGTTATGAGGACATCTGTGGGTGATACATTGTTATGAGGACATCTGTGGGTGATACAGTGTTATGGGGACATCTGTGGAGGATACACTGTTATGGGGGGGGGGGGGTAGGATCGGTGAATGAAACACTGCTAAGGGGGCCTGGGGCCGACAAACTGTTATGGGGATATATGGATGAGACACTGTTAAGAGGGTCTGAGGTTTATACAATGTTATGGGGACCTGGGCTTAACACGCTTTTATGAGGGGTCTGGGGATGACACTTATATGGGGGGGGGGGGGGGAATCTGTGGATGACGCACTATCATGGAGGGGTCTGGCCCTCTGGGGCTAACACTGTTATGGGGAGGTCTGGAACTGACGCTGTTCTAGGGTTTTGGCGCTGGCACACTGTTATGGGGGTAAATCTCTGGTAGATTATATGTGACGCTGGAGATGTTACGAATATGACGCTAGTTCCACACAGCAGAACATAAAACACGCGGTACATGAGGTGCTCGGTACCTGTGCGGGGATCCCGGTCGCCATGACACCGCTGAGGAGGATGAGCCGCAGCCACAGGAGGAACGGACAAAGGAAGTACCGGGAAGGGGAGCTCATTACCCGGGTACTCAGCGCGGAATGCTGGGAAATGGAGTCCCAATCTGCCAAGTCTCGTACACACCCACACTGCGCACACTACACTTCCCACAATGCAGTTCGCCGCCGGCATTCTGGACCAAGGACACGAAAGTTTAAGAACCCCCCCTTCCGGTCCGTGTCACATGCATAGAGGTAGTGAAGGCTGCACCCCGGAGCCTCCTCACTGTGGGGGGATGTTGGGTGCCCGGGGGGTACATGGAGGTCCTCCAGGTTGTGTGGGGTCTTGGTGTGAGTGAGGTGCGGGGTTCTGGTCACCTCCCCGCAGAGTCTTGTCTATGAGGTGCAGTCTCTGGGGGTCACCTGGACATTATGGAAGGTGGTGCAGTGCCCGGTGAGACAAATACGAAATTCCTAAAAATAAATCATCTGATTGGCGCGTGATCATCGTAACGGTTAATAGCGACTTATCACACGTTACGTTCACGTCATCAGCGCGACGCCCCCCGGATCAGACGCGTTCTCCCATCATCGTTTATATGGGGTGATCAGAGGATGCGCGGCGTCCAATCGTAATAACCAAAATTGTGAACCGATCCAGTTCATCTGTCTCTGATCTCCATTCCCCGGCGATATAACAGGAACGTCTGGATTATACAGATCAAATCTGGGAGGCGAAACTGCGCCAATGTCCGTAACTCCCAAACACAAGCCCCAGGTGCGACCGGAGGCAGCAAATATAATACCCCCAGATACAGAGCGGCGTCCACAACTGCACCGCACTGATCTGTATATACAGCGGTATGTGGATGATGTACGGGAGTATTATACGGCGGTATGATGTGTATATACAGTGATATGTGGATGATGTACGGGAGTATTATACGGCGGTATGATGTGATCTGTATATACAGCGGTATGTGGATGATGTACGGGAGTATTATACGGCGGTATGATGTGATCTGTATATACAGCGGTATGTGGATGATGTACGGGAGTATTATATGGCGGTATGATGTGATCTGTATATACGGCGGTATGTGGATGATGTACGGGAGTATTATACGGCGGTATGATGTGATCTGTATATACAGCGGTATGTGGATGATGTACGGGAGTATTATATGGCGGTATGATGTGATCTGTATATACAGTGGTATGTGGATGATGTACGGGAGTATTATATGGCGGTATGATGTGATGTGTATATACAGTGGTATGTGGATGATGTACGGGAGTATTATACGGCGGTATGATGTGATCTGTATATACAGTGGTATGTGGATGATGTACGGGAGTATTATACGGCGGTATGATGTGATCTGTATATACAGTGGTATGTGGATGATGTACAGGAGTATTATACGGCGGTATGATGTGATCTGTATATACAGTGGTATGTGGATGATGTACGGGAGTATTATATGGCGGTGTGATGTGTATATACAGTGATATGTGGATGATGTACGGGAGTGTTATATGGCGGTATGATGTGATCTGTATATACGGCGGTATGTGGATGATGTACGGGAGTATTATATGGCGGTATGATGTGATCTGTATATACAGTGGTATGTGGATGATGTACGGGAGTATTATATGGCGGTATGATGTGATCTGTATATACAGTGGTATGTGGATGATGTACGGGAGTATTATACGGCGGTATGATGTGATCTGTATATACAGTGGTATGTGGATGATGTACGGGAGTATTATATGGCGGTATGATGTGATCTGTATATACAGTGGTATGTGGATGATGTACGGGAGTATTATATGGCGGTATGATGTGATCTGTATATACAGCGGTATGTGGATGATGTACAGGAGTATTATATGGCGGTATGATGTGATCTGTATATACGGCGGTATGTGGATGATGTACGGGAGTATTATACGGCGGTATGATGTGATCTGTATATACAGTGGTATGTGGATGATGTACAGGAGTATTATATGGCGGTATGATGTGATCTGTATATACAGTGGTATGTGGATGATGTACGGGAGTATTATACGGCGGTATGATGTGATCTGTATATACAGTGGTATGTGGATGATGTACGGGAGTATTATACGGCGGTGTGATGTGATCTGTATATACAGCGGTATGTGGATGATGTACGGGAGTATTATATGGCGGTATGATGTGATCTGTATATACGGTGGTATGTGGATGATGTACGGGAGTATTATACGGCGGTATGATGTGATCTGTATATACAGCGGTATGTGGATGATGTACGGGAGTATTATATGGCGGTATGATGTGATCTGTATATACAGTGGTATGTGGATGATGTACGGGAGTGTTATATGGCGGTGTGATGTGTATATACAGTGGTATGTGGATGATGTACGGGAGTATTATATGGCGGTATGATGTGATCTGTATATACAGCGGTATGTGGATGATGTACGGGAGTATTATATGGCGGTATGATGTGATCTGTATATACAGTGGTATGTGGATGATGTACGGGAGTATTATATGGCGGTATGATGTGATCTGTATATACGGCGGTATGTGGATGATGTACGGGAGTATTATACGGCGGTATGATGTGATCTGTATATACGGCGGTATGTGGATGATGTACAGGAGTATTATACGGCGGTATGATGTGATCTGTATATACAGTGGTATGTGGATGATGTACGGGAGTATTATATGGCGGTATGATGTGATCTGTATATACGGCGGTATGTGGATGATGTACGGGAGTATTATATGGCGGTATGATGTGATCTGTATATACAGTGGTATGTGGATGATGTACGGGAGTATTATATGGCGGTGTGATGTGTATATACAGTGGTATGTGGATGATGTACGGGAGTATTATACGGCGGTGTGATGTGATCTGTATATACAGTGGTATGTGGATGATGTACGGGAGTATTATATGGCGGTGTGATGTGTATATACAGTGATATGTGGATGATGTACGGGAGTGTTATATGGCGGTATGATGTGATCTGTATATACGGCGGTATGTGGATGATGTACGGGAGTATTATATGGCGGTATGATGTGATCTGTATATACAGTGGTATGTGGATGATGTACGGGAGTATTATATGGCGGTATGATGTGATCTGTATATACAGCGGTATGTGGATGATGTACAGGAGTATTATATGGCGGTATGATGTGATCTGTATATACAGTGGTATGTGGATGATGTACGGGAGTATTATACGGCGGTATGATGTGATCTGTATATACAGTGGTATGTGGATGATGTACGGGAGTATTATACGGCGGTGTGATGTGATCTGTATATACAGCGGTATGTGGATGATGTACGGGAGTATTATATGGCGGTATGATGTGATCTGTATATACAGTGGTATGTGGATGATGTACGGGAGTATTATACGGCGGTGTGATGTGATCTGTATATACAGCGGTATGTGGATGATGTACGGGAGTATTATATGGCGGTATGATGTGATCTGTATATACAGTGGTATGTGGATGATGTACGGGAGTATTATACGGCGGTGTGATGTGATCTGTATATACAGCGGTATGTGGATGATGTACGGGAGTATTATATGGCGGTATGATGTGATCTGTATATACAGCGGTATGTGGATGATGTACGGGAGTATTATATGGCGGTATGATGTGATCTGTATATACGGTGGTATGTGGATGATGTACGGGAGTATTATACGGCGGTATGATGTGATCTGTATATACAGCGGTATGTGGATGATGTACGGGAGTATTATATGGCGGTATGATGTGATCTGTATATACAGCGGTATGTGGATGATGTACGGGAGTATTATATGGCGGTATGATGTGATCTGTATATACGGTGGTATGTGGATGATGTACGGGAGTATTATACGGCGGTATGATGTGATCTGTATATACAGCGGTATGTGGATGATGTACGGGAGTATTATATGGCGGTATGATGTGATCTGTATATACAGTGGTATGTGGATGATGTACGGGAGTATTATATGGCGGTATGATGTGATCTGTATATACAGCGGTATGTGGATGATGTACGGGAGTATTATATGGCGGTATGATGTGATCTGTATATACAGTGGTATGTGGATGATGTACGGGAGTATTATATGGCGGTATGATGTGATCTGTATATACGGCGGTATGTGGATGATGTACGGGAGTATTATACGGCGGTATGATGTGATCTGTATATACGGCGGTATGTGGATGATGTACAGGAGTATTATACGGCGGTATGATGTGATCTGTATATACAGTGGTATGTGGATGATGTACGGGAGTATTATATGGCGGTATGATGTGATCTGTATATACGGCGGTATGTGGATGATGTACGGGAGTATTATATGGCGGTATGATGTGATCTGTATATACAGTGGTATGTGGATGATGTACGGGAGTATTATATGGCGGTGTGATGTGTATATACAGTGGTATGTGGATGATGTACGGGAGTATTATACGGCGGTGTGATGTGATCTGTATATACAGTGGTATGTGGATGATGTACGGGAGTATTATATGGCGGTGTGATGTGTATATACAGTGATATGTGGATGATGTACGGGAGTGTTATATGGCGGTATGATGTGATCTGTATATACGGCGGTATGTGGATGATGTACGGGAGTATTATATGGCGGTATGATGTGATCTGTATATACAGTGGTATGTGGATGATGTACGGGAGTATTATATGGCGGTATGATGTGATCTGTATATACAGCGGTATGTGGATGATGTACAGGAGTATTATATGGCGGTATGATGTGATCTGTATATACAGTGGTATGTGGATGATGTACGGGAGTATTATACGGCGGTATGATGTGATCTGTATATACAGTGGTATGTGGATGATGTACGGGAGTATTATACGGCGGTGTGATGTGATCTGTATATACAGCGGTATGTGGATGATGTACGGGAGTATTATATGGCGGTATGATGTGATCTGTATATACAGTGGTATGTGGATGATGTACGGGAGTATTATACGGCGGTGTGATGTGATCTGTATATACAGCGGTATGTGGATGATGTACGGGAGTATTATATGGCGGTATGATGTGATCTGTATATACAGCGGTATGTGGATGATGTACGGGAGTATTATATGGCGGTATGATGTGATCTGTATATACGGTGGTATGTGGATGATGTACGGGAGTATTATACGGCGGTATGATGTGATCTGTATATACAGCGGTATGTGGATGATGTACGGGAGTATTATATGGCGGTATGATGTGATCTGTATATACAGTGGTATGTGGATGATGTACGGGAGTGTTATATGGCGGTATGATGTGATGTGTATATACAGTGGTATGTGGATGATGTACGGGAGTATTATATGGCGGTATGATGTGATCTGTATATACAGCGGTATGTGGATGATGTACGGGAGTATTATATGGCGGTATGATGTGATCTGTATATACAGTGGTATGTGGATGATGTACGGGAGTATTATATGGCGGTATGATGTGATCTGTATATACAGCGGTATGTGGATGATGTACGGGAGTATTATACGGCGGTATGATGTGATCTGTATATACGGCGGTATGTGGATGATGTACGGGAGTATTATACGGCGGTATGATGTGATCTGTATATACGGCGGTATGTGGATGATGTACAGGAGTATTATACGGCGGTATGATGTGATCTGTATATACAGTGGTATGTGGATGATGTACGGGAGTATTATATGGCGGTATGATGTGATCTGTATATACGGCGGTATGTGGATGATGTACGGGAGTATTATATGGCGGTATGATGTGATCTGTATATACAGTGGTATGTGGATGATGTACGGGAGTATTATATGGCGGTGTGATGTGTATATACAGTGGTATGTGGATGATGTACGGGAGTATTATACGGCGGTGTGATGTGATCTGTATATACAGCGGTATGTGGATGATGTACGGGAGTATTATATGGCGGTATGATGTGATCTGTATATACAGCGGTATGTGGATGATGTACGGGAGTATTATATGGCGGTATGATGTGATCTGTATATACAGTGGTATGTGGATGATGTACAGGAGTATTATATGGCGGTATGATGTGATCTGTATATACAGCGGTATGTGGATGATGTACAGGAGTATTATATGGCGGTATGATGTGATGTGTATATACGGTGGTATGTGGATGATGTACGGGAGTATTATACGGCGGTGTGATGTGATCTGTATATACAGTGGTATGTGGATGATGTACGGGAGTATTATATGGCGGTATGATGTGATCTGTATATACAGTGGTATGTGGATGATGTACAGGAGTATTATATGGCGGTATGATGTGATCTGTATATACAGTGGTATGTGGATGATGTACGGGAGTATTATATGGCGGTATGATGTGATCTGTATATACAGCGGTATGTGGATGATGTACAGGAGTATTATATGGCGGTATGATGTGATCTGTATATACAGTGGTATGTGGATGATGTACGGGAGTATTATATGGCGGTATGATGTGATCTGTATATACAGCGGTATGTGGATGATGTACGGGAGTATTATATGGCGGTATGATGTGATGTGTATATACAGTGGTATGTGGATGATGTACAGGAGTATTATATGGCGGTATGATGTGATCTGTATATACAGTGGTATGTGGATGATGTACGGGAGTATTATATGGCGGTATGATGTGATCTGTATATACAGTGGTATGTGGATGATGTACGGGAGTATTATATGGCGGTATGATGTGATCTGTATATACAGTGGTATGTGGATGATGTACAGGAGTATTATATGGCGGTATGATGTGATCTGTATATACAGTGGTATGTGGATGATGTACGGGAGTATTATATGGCGGTATGATGTGATCTGTATATACAGCGGTATGTGGATGATGTACGGGAGTATTATATGGCGGTATGATGTGATCTGTATATACGGCGGTATGTGGATGATGTACGGGAGTATTATATGGCGGTATGATGTGATCTGTATATACAGTGGTATGTGGATGATGTACGGGAGTATTATATGGCGGTATGATGTGATCTGTATATACAGTGGTATGTGGATGATGTACAGGAGTATTATATGGCGGTATGATGTGATCTGTATATACAGTGGTATGTGGATGATGTACAGGAGTATTATATGGCGGTATGATGTGATCTGTATATACGGCGGTATGTGGATGATGTACGGGAGTATTATACGGCGGTATGATGTGATCTGTATATACAGTGGTATGTGGATGATGTACGGGAGTATTATACGGCGGTATGATGTGATCTGTATATACAGTGGTATGTGGATGATGTACGGGAGTATTATATGGCGGTATGATGTGATCTGTATATACGGCGGTATGTGGATGATGTACGGGAGTATTATATGGCGGTATGATGTGATCTGTATATACAGTGGTATGTGGATGATGTACGGGAGTATTATATGGCGGTGTGATGTGTATATACAGTGGTATGTGGATGATGTACGGGAGTATTATACGGCGGTGTGATGTGATCTGTATATACAGCGGTATGTGGATGATGTACGGGAGTATTATATGGCGGTATGATGTGATCTGTATATACAGCGGTATGTGGATGATGTACGGGAGTATTATATGGCGGTATGATGTGATCTGTATATACAGTGGTATGTGGATGATGTACGGGAGTATTATATGGCGGTATGATGTGATCTGTATATACAGTGGTATGTGGATGATGTACGGGAGTATTATATGGCGGTATGATGTGATCTGTATATACAGTGGTATGTGGATGATGTACGGGAGTATTATATGGCGGTATGATGTGATCTGTATATACAGCGGTATGTGGATGATGTACGGGAGTATTATATGGCGGTATGATGTGATCTGTATATACAGTGGTATGTGGATGATGTACGGGAGTATTATATGGCGGTATGATGTGATCTGTATATACAGCGGTATGTGGATGATGTACGGGAGTATTATATGGCGGTATGATGTGATCTGTATATACAGTGGTATGTGGATGATGTACGGGAGTATTATATGGCGGTATGATGTGATCTGTATATACGGCGGTATGTGGATGATGTACGGGAGTATTATATGGCGGTATGATGTGATCTGTATATACGGCGGTATGTGGATGATGTACGGGAGTATTATATGGCGGTATGATGTGATCTGTATATACAGCGGTATGTGGATGATGTACGGGAGTGTTATATGGCGGTATGATGTGATGTGTATATACAGTGGTATGTGGATGATGTACAGGAGTATTATATGGCGGTATGATGTGATGTGTATATACAGTGGTATGTGGATGATGTACGGGAGTATTATATGGCGGTATGATGTGATGTGTATATACAGTGGTATGTGGATGATGTACGGGAGTATTATACGGCGGTATGATGTGATCTGTATATACAGTGGTATGTGGATGATGTACGGGAGTATTATATGGCGGTATGATGTGATCTGTATATACAGCGGTATGTGGATGATGTACAGGAGTATTATATGGCGGTATGATGTGATGTGTATATACAGTGGTATGTGGATGATGTACGGGAGTATTATACGGCGGTATGATGTGATCTGTATATACAGTGGTATGTGGATGATGTACGGGAGTATTATACGGCGGTATGATGTGATCTGTATATACAGCGGTATGTGGATGATGTACGGGAGTATTATATGGCGGTGTGATGTGTATATACAGTGGTATGTGGATGATGTACGGGAGTATTATATGGCGGTATGATGTGATCTGTATATACAGTGGTATGTGGATGATGTACGGGAGTATTATACGGCGGTATGATGTGATCTGTATATACAGTGGTATGTGGATGATGTACGGGAGTATTATACGGCGGTATGATGTGATCTGTATATACAGTGGTATGTGGATGATGTACGGGAGTATTATACGGCGGTATGATGTGATCTGTATATACAGCGGTATGTGGATGATGTACGGGAGTATTATACGGCGGTATGATGTGATCTGTATATACAGCGGTATGTGGATGATGTACGGGAGTATTATATGGCGGTATGATGTGATGTGTATATACGGTGGTATGTGGATGATGTACGGGAGTATTATATGGCGGTATGATGTGATCTGTATATACAGCGGTATGTGGATGATGTACGGGAGTATTATATGGCGGTATGATGTGATCTGTATATACAGCGGTATGTGGATGATGTACGGGAGTATTATATGGCGGTATGATGTGATCTGTATATACGGCGGTATGTGGATGATGTACGGGAGTATTATACGGCGGTATGATGTGATCTGTATATACAGTGGTATGTGGATGATGTACGGGAGTATTATATGGCGGTATGATGTGATCTGTATATACAGTGGTATGTGGATGATGTACAGGAGTATTATATGGCGGTATGATGTGATCTGTATATACAGTGGTATGTGGATGATGTACGGGAGTATTATATGGCGGTATGATGTGATCTGTATATACAGTGGTATGTGGATGATGTACGGGAGTATTATATGGCGGTATGATGTGATCTGTATATACAGTGGTATGTGGATGATGTACAGGAGTATTATATGGCGGTATGATGTGATCTGTATATACAGTGGTATGTGGATGATGTACGGGAGTATTATATGGCGGTATGATGTGATCTGTATATACAGCGGTATGTGGATGATGTACGGGAGTATTATATGGCGGTATGATGTGATCTGTATATACGGCGGTATGTGGATGATGTACGGGAGTATTATATGGCGGTATGATGTGATCTGTATATACAGTGGTATGTGGATGATGTACGGGAGTATTATATGGCGGTATGATGTGATCTGTATATACAGTGGTATGTGGATGATGTACAGGAGTATTATATGGCGGTATGATGTGATCTGTATATACAGTGGTATGTGGATGATGTACAGGAGTATTATATGGCGGTATGATGTGATCTGTATATACGGCGGTATGTGGATGATGTACGGGAGTATTATACGGCGGTATGATGTGATCTGTATATACAGTGGTATGTGGATGATGTACGGGAGTATTATACGGCGGTATGATGTGATCTGTATATACAGTGGTATGTGGATGATGTACGGGAGTATTATATGGCGGTATGATGTGATCTGTATATACGGCGGTATGTGGATGATGTACGGGAGTATTATATGGCGGTATGATGTGATCTGTATATACAGTGGTATGTGGATGATGTACGGGAGTATTATATGGCGGTGTGATGTGTATATACAGTGGTATGTGGATGATGTACGGGAGTATTATACGGCGGTGTGATGTGATCTGTATATACAGCGGTATGTGGATGATGTACGGGAGTATTATATGGCGGTATGATGTGATCTGTATATACAGCGGTATGTGGATGATGTACGGGAGTATTATATGGCGGTATGATGTGATCTGTATATACAGTGGTATGTGGATGATGTACGGGAGTATTATATGGCGGTATGATGTGATCTGTATATACAGTGGTATGTGGATGATGTACGGGAGTATTATATGGCGGTATGATGTGATCTGTATATACAGTGGTATGTGGATGATGTACGGGAGTATTATATGGCGGTATGATGTGATCTGTATATACAGCGGTATGTGGATGATGTACGGGAGTATTATATGGCGGTATGATGTGATCTGTATATACAGTGGTATGTGGATAATGTACGGGAGTATTATATGGCGGTATGATGTGATCTGTATATACAGCGGTATGTGGATGATGTACGGGAGTATTATATGGCGGTATGATGTGATCTGTATATACAGTGGTATGTGGATGATGTACGGGAGTATTATATGGCGGTATGATGTGATCTGTATATACGGCGGTATGTGGATGATGTACGGGAGTATTATATGGCGGTATGATGTGATCTGTATATACGGCGGTATGTGGATGATGTACGGGAGTATTATATGGCGGTATGATGTGATCTGTATATACAGCGGTATGTGGATGATGTACGGGAGTGTTATATGGCGGTATGATGTGATGTGTATATACAGTGGTATGTGGATGATGTACAGGAGTATTATATGGCGGTATGATGTGATGTGTATATACAGTGGTATGTGGATGATGTACGGGAGTATTATATGGCGGTATGATGTGATGTGTATATACAGTGGTATGTGGATGATGTACGGGAGTATTATACGGCGGTATGATGTGATCTGTATATACAGTGGTATGTGGATGATGTACGGGAGTATTATATGGCGGTATGATGTGATCTGTATATACAGCGGTATGTGGATGATGTACAGGAGTATTATACGGCGGTATGATGTGATGTGTATATACAGTGGTATGTGGATGATGTACGGGAGTATTATACGGCGGTATGATGTGATCTGTATATACAGTGGTATGTGGATGATGTACGGGAGTATTATACGGCGGTATGATGTGATCTGTATATACAGCGGTATGTGGATGATGTACGGGAGTATTATATGGCGGTGTGATGTGTATATACAGTGGTATGTGGATGATGTACGGGAGTATTATATGGCGGTATGATGTGATCTGTATATACAGTGGTATGTGGATGATGTACGGGAGTATTATACGGCGGTATGATGTGATCTGTATATACAGTGGTATGTGGATGATGTACGGGAGTATTATACGGCGGTATGATGTGATCTGTATATACAGTGGTATGTGGATGATGTACGGGAGTATTATACGGCGGTATGATGTGATCTGTATATACAGCGGTATGTGGATGATGTACGGGAGTATTATACGGCGGTATGATGTGATCTGTATATACAGCGGTATGTGGATGATGTACGGGAGTATTATATGGCGGTATGATGTGATGTGTATATACGGTGGTATGTGGATGATGTACGGGAGTATTATATGGCGGTATGATGTGATCTGTATATACAGCGGTATGTGGATGATGTACGGGAGTATTATATGGCGGTATGATGTGATCTGTATATACAGCGGTATGTGGATGATGTACGGGAGTATTATATGGCGGTATGATGTGATCTGTATATACGGCGGTATGTGGATGATGTACGGGAGTATTATACGGCGGTATGATGTGATCTGTATATACAGTGGTATGTGGATGATGTACGGGAGTATTATATGGCGGTATGATGTGATCTGTATATACAGTGGTATGTGGATGATGTACGGGAGTATTATACGGCGGTATGATGTGATCTGTATATACAGTGGTATGTGGATG
Organism: Rhinoderma darwinii; assembly: GCF_050947455.1. Classification (NCBI taxonomy): domain Eukaryota; kingdom Metazoa; phylum Chordata; class Amphibia; order Anura; family Rhinodermatidae; genus Rhinoderma; species Rhinoderma darwinii. The sequence continues at coordinate 341,506,987 of NC_134691.1, read as the reverse complement.
ATGTACAGGAGTATTATACGGCGGTATGATGTGATCTGTATATACAGTGGTATGTGGATGATGTACGGGAGTATTATACGGCGGTATGATGTGATCTGTATATACAGTGGTATGTGGAAGAATTATTCAGGCCTTGTATAACGGATATGATTTGGTCACTTATTTGCTGTTGTGTAGGTGCTACATGGTAGCATAAGAAGTACTATTTTATATTTGCAGCTTTTGAAATGAGAAAAAAAAAATGTGACTGGGTGGGTTACTTTCTTATTAAACCAGTCCTGGGCTTAGAAAACCCATTATGAATCGTGGGGGGGTTCCCTTTTTAGGAGGATTTTCATATATTAGACAGAGTTGACGGCAGCTACAAAATGAGTCTCTGGAGGACCCAGCACATTTAGCTTATGGACTTCAATAAGAACTGTGTAATGCTTTCTTTCTCCAGTGGTGGCGCTACAGAGGAATTGAACAGTTTTAGATTAATACGGTCACTAGAGATGTGGTCAGATATGATGTCACCGCTGGCACCAGCACAGAGGCAATCAAGCTCTTAGTTGGTCAGGTGCCTGGTTGCCAAGGATATACTGCCTAGCAACCAGTTATTTTTTTTAAAATATAAGGTAGTCAGGGAGCAAGTCCTTAGCAACCAGTCTGTCCGGGGATTTTAGGTGAATGGTAAATTGACAATGATCCAGTGCTTAGCAAACCTTGAATGAGATGAGTGGAAGGCCCTGGAGGGTCACTAGAGAGGGCACCTTAAATATCTACTTGTCATACAAGGGGCCAGATGTCACATTTCAGAAGAATTCTAGAAATCAGTTCTGAAATTCCCTCTAGTGAAACCAGGCGAGTGTTCAGAATTCGTGTATTGGAGTTATTCGGGTCATGTGACCAAGGCCGGCGTTTTTGTTTTTTTTTACTCTGCTCCCTCAAACGAAAGTTTCTATGGTGCTGTACACATTACCGGTGTAGACCACAGGAAACTAAACGGCCGCCCATTATGACCCCCTGATCTGCAGCTATTGGCTGAAACTACCTCAGACTTTTTGCTCTGTCCCCCTGCATATAATACTAGGATACAGCTTCAGCCAATCGCTGCAGAGCAGGAGATGTCAGAGGAGGAGCCGTTTTGGTAACTTCTGACGTACAGACCAGTAACGTGAAGCAGACCCTGGGAACCTGTCTAACGTATGACTTAAAGGGGCTGTCCACTTTAAAGTGAGGAGTTGAAAAGATTCTGAAGCGTATTTTAACCTCTGATCATTTTATATTTACATATAGAAATATTCTACACCAATACATTACTTACCCTGTATTATACTCCAGAGCTGCACTCACTATTCTGCTGGTGGAGTCACTGTGCACATACATTACATTACTTATCCTGTACTGATCCTGAGTTATATCCTGTATTATACTCCAGAGCTGCACTCACTATTCTGCTGGTGGAGTCACTGTGCACATACATTACATTACTTATCCTGTACTGATCCTGAGTTACATCATGTATTATACTCCAGAGCTGCACTCACTATTCTGCTGGTGGAGTCACTGTGTACATACATTACATTACTTATCCTGCACTGATCCTGAGTTATATCCTGCATTATACTCCAGAGCTGCACTCACTATTCTGCTGCTGGAGTCACTGTGTACATACATTACATTACTTATCCTGTACTGATCCTGAGTTATATCCTGTATTATACTCCAGAGCTGCACTCACTATTCTGCTGGTGGAGTCACTGTGCACATACATTACATTACTTATCCTGTACTGATCCTGAGTTACATCCTGTATTATACTCCAGAGCTGCACTCACTATTCTGCTGGTGGAGTCACTGTGTACATACATTACATTACTTATCCTGTACTGATCCCGAGTTACATCCTGTATTATACTCCAGAGCTGCACTCACTATTCTACTGCTGGAGTCACTGTGTACATTACATTACTTATCCTGTACTGATCCTGAGTTACATCCTGTATTATACTCCAGAGCTGCGCTCACTATTCTGCTGGTGGAGTCACTGTGTACATACATTACTTATCCTGTACTGATCCTGAGTTACATCCTGTATTATACTCCAGAGCTGCACTCACTATTCTGCTGGTGGAGTCACTGTGTACATACATTACATTACTTATCCTGTACTGATCCTGAGTTACATCCTGTATTATACTCCAGAGCTGCACTCACTATTCTGCTGGTGGAGTCACTGTGTACATACATTACATTACTTATCCTGTACTGATCCCGAGTTACATCCTGTATTATACTCCAGAGCTGCACTCACTATTCTACTGCTGGAGTCACTGTGTACATTACATTACTTATCCTGTACTGATCCTGAGTTACATCCTGTATTATACTCCAGAGCTGCGCTCACTATTCTGCTGGTGGAGTCACTGTGTACATACATTACTTATCCTGTACTGATCCTGAGTTACATCCTGTATTATACTCCAGAGCTGCACTCACTGTTCTGCTGGTGGAGTCATCTAATGGATTTACAAAGTTAATCAACTTTTTGTTCTATGGTGCTCAAGAGTGGACATAACGTTTCAGTGCTCCCAATATTTTTTACTTTAGCATCTTATTTCCTACAATCAGAATTTTCCCGTTACCGCTCATGTTGCATGGACTCACAGGTCAGTGGTAGATGTGTTCACCCAACGTAGATCATTACACCTTGTAGAATGTAAGGCACCAGAGTGAAGTGCATTATGGGAGCAAAGTTAAGGGGTGAGATTGTCAACAAATTGCTGACAGATTCAATGCAGCAGAATTATGAATGCAGCTCTGAATGTGAACGAAGTATAACACATGATGTAATTCAGGACCAGTAAAAGAAAAGCAAAGCTCAACACTTTATGGAGATTTACCTCTTTCTTTTCTCCTATAGGTTCAGTGCGGTTCCAGCAGACACAGAAAAAAAAATTCTTAAAAATGAATTCTTTATTGCATGAAAAGATTAAAAGGTCCATTCATGGATGAGCACGAGGCGATGGTTACAGCGAGAATAAACCCACAAGGTCAATCCCTTCTCATCCACTTGTCTGTTATCCCCGTAATTGGGGTCATCTCAGCAAATTGCTAAAAGCGGTCCCTCTTTTTTCATGCTTGACCATTCCAGGAGGAGTCCCGGACTTCAGGATTCAGTAATAGGGTCCCATTGGGACATCCTTTGAATTGCAAAAAATCTTCATCTAAGGGAATTTCATTATAGAAAACTAGAATTGTTTTATCTTCTTTTAAAATAAAGATTTAAATAAAAAAAAAAATTCTAGATCTCCGGCGAGCGGAACCTCCTCTAACCTGACCGGCGTCTTTTTACAATACAGTGATTTCTACTGATGCTACATTTCCAAAAATCTGCGTTTACTTCTTACCTCTAAAATCTGTTGTACTGGATCTTGTTTATTATTAACGGAAAAAAAAGTGAAAAACTAAAAAAAATAAATAAAAAAAAAAGATGGCGACCTCCAGCAAACAGCTTTATGAAGTTGGTAAATGCCGCAGGGGCACGAGTCATCCCACAAAACCAGTAATGAGAAAACAAGTTGTTGGAATGCAGTAGCACAGATCCATTTTAAGGCCTGGGTTATTCACAAAAATCATACACACATATATACTGGTTGGGATCCCCTCCCCCACTTCATTTCATCTAAACAGATCCACGCAGCTGGAGACAGAGCTCAACCCAAAAGTTGTCGGCTCCCTCCACATCTATAAACCTTTGGAATTTTTTTTAATCTCCGACTAGAAACGGGACGATCATTTCTGCGAATATAAAAACAAAAAAAAATTCAAAAATTGATCCTCCCTGTCCAGTATGGACTACCAGTCCAATGCAGGAAAGGGAGGGGGGGGGGGGGTGTTTAACCTCTTTGTAGCCAGTGCATTATATAGTTTGAGCTAGCATAGTTATGGTGGTCGAGGATCGGGGGGCGCTGGACAGGGCTCAGCTTTTAGCAGAAGGTTCTGGTGCGGGCTGGATGGAGCGGACCGGTTCCGGAGCCGGCCTGATGAGACGGGGCCGCCCTCTACGCCTTACGGAAACTACCGGAGTACTTTTTGCCGCTGTGTCCAATGCCGGGGGACTTTCAGGACAGGATTTCTGGGTCATGGTTGGGGAAGTGTTGGTTACGGGGAGGGAGCCATTGGCGGTGGAGGCCGCTTGGTTTTCCCGGGACGTCGCCCTCTCCTGCCTGAGCTGGCGCAGTTCATCTCGAATGTCCGTCAGCACACCGAGCAGTTGCTGCTGCAGCTCCCGGTCCTGATTGCGTTGCTGCTGTTGTTGGCTCCGCTCTTCTTCCCATATTCCCAGCTCCCGGTGGTATAAAGTGTCCCACTGCTCCTCCAACTCCAGCAGCCGGTTCATATTCGATCTCCAAGGGGCTTTACGTTCATCTGGGTCAAGGGCGCAGTCCCCGTTTGTGGGAAGTTCTCCCCCAGAAGAAGGAGGGTCACCGTCCTGTGAAGAGGAGGACTGCAGGGAGTCATCCTGTGCATTCTCGCTGGGCTGCGGGGACCGGGACTGTCTCTCCCACTCATCCGGATTCTCTTGACAGTTGCCTCGGTCGTCGTCTTGTGCAGGAGACGCTCTCTCTGCCTCCGGACTGTCTGTTCCGTCCTCCTCCACCTTTAGTTGCACCATCTCCCCGTCGGCATTAGCCGCAGGCGTGGCCGGATTGCTGCTGCTGCCGCCTCCGCCGCTGCCTTCGGCATTACATTCATTTTGCCCGGTTGGATTCCCGACAGACCCTTCCGGGGAGGAGACGATGGAGTTCTGAGACTCGCAACGCGCTGGAACCGCGACCTGCTGGGCAGTCACCACCTCCTGCTTGATGGTCAGGATCTCTGGGGGGGCGGACACGATGGTCTGCTGGGCTGGGATCAGGTTCTGGGGGGTCACCAGCGTGCACATCTCTTTCACGGCCGGCCAGGTCTGGGGAAAGGTTTTGATCTGAACATTCGGAGTGACGTCCATATCGTGTTCTCCATTCTCTGTGTCTTCGGTTACATGGACAAAGGAGAGCCGGGCGGGGGACGTGCTGACCAGAGGGGACATGACGGAGAGCTCCGCCGCGGGCCTCGGACTCGCTGTGAATAGAAAAGAGACGGGAGCGTAACTACAGAGATCGGCATCAAAACCCACGACTAATACATTGATCCAGGCACAACCCGACACCAACAGGGGGTCCTTTAAATTTGGGCACCTACAGCAGCCATAATAGAGGTGATCTGTGTGCCCGTGGCTCCGTTCAGTAGACACCAGTTCACACCAGCACTCCTGACTGGCGATATCAGCAATTTGCTCCCGCCGCCTCTTTAAAGGGGAGGTCTGCTGTGGACGGCCTCCGGCCATGTGAAAGGTCCCCCAACAATTATCTGCAGCTGTGTAAAATACCTTGCGTTTCAGTTCCTCACAACGGTCAAGAATTCTGCTTGCTGTAAGTGAATATGAACATTCTTACTTGTATACAGCAGAATACAGTTCTGACTGCATGAAACCGACAGGTGAGTGTCTCGTTACAGTGCATCAGAGACCAATCTTGTAACGAGCACTGCAGCTGCGATCAGGCTGGATCTAAAGCCTTTGGACATTTTCATTCAATAGCAACAAGCAGGGTTCTTGAAGATTGTGAGGAATTGAAATAAAGTCTGAGAAAGTCACAGAACTTCACTCTACAATGAGCGCAAAAATAAATGAACCAATTCACCAGCACAAAAAAAATAAGAAAGCCCCGAAGGAGCAAATCAGTCGGATTAATTCATAGACCCCGGACGCTGCACTCACCGCTGCTGCCCATCAGGTCGCTGCCGATGTCTCTACAGGTGAAGAATATGGATTGTCGGGGAACACCTGGAGGGGAAAACAAAGGGACGCCATCAGCAAAGAGAAAATAAGTCAGGGGAGCACAAAGCCGCGCGCCGCTCAGGATGCCGCAACTTCTTAAAGAGACACTAACACATCCGTGCATCTTCCCTCCACTTGCGCTGTACTTGCATACGATCTCTCACTCCCCGGGAAGAGCCTCAGGGTCGGCCGCAACAACGAGCGCCCATCATGGAGACAGCTCGTTGATTGGCGCTCGTTTGTTCCTTTGGCAAGGATCTACGATTAGTATTGTATCTGGACGAGTGATCGTTACTACAACTGCTTGACCCGATAAACTTCCATCATGTCGGCAGCGCGTCCCCCGTTTACACACCGAGATGTGCTGCAGACAACTAGATATTCTGTTGCAAAATCTCTACGATCAGCCGATGATCGGGCAAATGAGCAGTCAAGGGCCTTAACCAAAGGACACACGAATACAATCTATTGTTCTCTTATCAACCCTTTTAGGCTGTGTCCTTCCATGGAAGTCACAGTAGGTGCAGAAACCTCCCCCATGATCCCTACTTCATATCACATATCCGCTCCTCTTATAACACTCCAGCACTATTATATCCTCCAGAGACATTACATCATATGTGTGACTGATATCAGCCGCTCCTCTTATATCACTCCAGCACTATTATATCCTCCAGAGACATTACATCATATGTGTGACTGATATCAGCCGCTCCTCTTATATCACTCCAGCACTATTATATCCTCCAGAGACATTATATCATATGTGACTGATATCAGCCGCTCCTCTTATATCACTCCAGTACTATTATATCCTCCAGAGACATTACATCATATGTGTGACTGATATCAGCCGCTCCTCTTATATCACTCCAGCACTATTATATCCTCCAGAGACATTACATCATGTGTGACTGATATCAGCCGCTCCTCTTATATCACTCCAGTACTATTATATCCTCCAGAGACATTACATTATATGTGTGACTGATATCAGCCTCTCCTCTTATATCACTCCAGTACTATTATATCCCCCAGAGACATTACATCATATGTGTGACTGATATCAGCCGCTCCTCTTATATCACTCCAGTACTATTATATCCTCCAGAGACATTACATCATATGTGTGACTGATATCAGCCGCTCCTCTTATATCACTCCAGTACTATATCCTCCAGAGACATTACATCATATGTGTGACTGATATCAGCCGCTCCTCTTATAACACTCCAGCACTATTATATCCTCCAGAGACATTACATCATATGTGTGACTGATATCAGCCGCTCCTCTTATATCACTCCAGTACTATATCCTCCAGAGACATTACATCATATGTGTGACTGATATCAGCCGCTCCTCTTATATCACTCCAGCACTATTATATCCTCCAGACATTACATCATATATGTGACTGATATCAGCCGCTCCTCTTATAACACTCCAGTACTATTATATCCTCCAGAGACATTACATCATATGTGTGACTGATATCAGCCGCTCCTCTTATATCACTCCAGTACTATATCCTCCAGAGACATTACATCATATGTGACTGATATCAGCCGCTCCTCTTATATCACTCCAGTACTATATCCTCCAGAGACATTACATCATATGTGACTGATATCAGCCGCTCCTCTTATAACACTCCAGCACTATTATATCCTCCAGAGACATTACATCATATGTGTGACTGATATCAGCCGCTCCTCTTATATCACTCCAGCACTATTATATCCTCCAGAGACATTACATCATATGTGTGACTGATATCAGCCGCTCCTCTTATAACACTCCAGTACTATTATATCCTCCAGAGACATTACATCATATGTGTGACTGATATCAGCCGCTCCTCTTATATCACTCCAGTACTATTATATCCTCCAGAGACATTACATCATATGTGACTGATATCAGCCGCTCCTCTTATATCACTCCAGTACTATTATATCCTCCAGAGACATTACATCATATGTGACTGATATCAGCCGCTCCTCTTATATCACTCCAGCACTATTATATCCTCCAGAGACATTACATCATATGTGTGACTGATATCAGCCGCTCCTCTTATATCACTCCAGTACTATTATATCCTCCAGAGACATTACATCATATGTGACTGATAACAGCTGCTCCTCTTATAACACTCCAGCACTATTATATCCTCCAGAGACATTACATCATATGTGTGACTGATATCAGCCGCTCCTCTTATATCACTCCAGTACTATTATATCCTCCAGAGACATTACATCATATGTGACTGATATCAGCCGCTCCTCTTATAACACTCCAGTACTATTATATCCTCCAGAGACATTACATCATATGTGACTGATATCAGCCGCTCCTCTTATATCACTCCAGCACTATTATATCCTCCAGAGACATTACATCATATGTGTGACTGATATCAGCCGCTCCTCTTATATCACTCCAGCACTATTATATCCTCCAGAGACATTACATCATATGTGTGACTGATATCAGCCGCTCCTCTTATATCACTCCAGTACTATTATATCCTCCAGAGACATTACATTATATGTGTGACTGATATCAGCCTCTCCTCTTATATCACTCCAGTACTATTATATCCCCCAGAGACATTACATCATATGTGTGACTGATATCAGCCGCTCCTCTTATATCACTCCAGTACTATTATATCCTCCAGAGACATTACATCATATGTGTGACTGATATCAGCCGCTCCTCTTATATCACTCCAGTACTATATCCTCCAGAGACATTACATCATATGTGTGACTGATATCAGCCGCTCCTCTTATAACACTCCAGCACTATTATATCCTCCAGAGACATTACATCATATGTGTGACTGATATCAGCCGCTCCTCTTATATCACTCCAGTACTATATCCTCCAGAGACATTACATCATATGTGTGACTGATATCAGCCGCTCCTCTTATATCACTCCAGCACTATTATATCCTCCAGACATTACATCATATATGTGACTGATATCAGCCGCTCCTCTTATAACACTCCAGTACTATTATATCCTCCAGAGACATTACATCATATGTGTGACTGATATCAGCCGCTCCTCTTATATCACTCCAGTACTATATCCTCCAGAGACATTACATCATATGTGACTGATATCAGCCGCTCCTCTTATATCACTCCAGTACTATTATATCCTCCAGAGACATTACATCATATGTGACTGATATCAGCCGCTCCTCTTATATCACTCCAGCACTATTATATCCTCCAGAGACATTACATCATATGTGTGACTGATATCAGCCGCTCCTCTTATAACACTCCAGTACTATTATATCCTCCAGAGACATTACATCATATGTGTGACTGATATCAGCCGCTCCTCTTATATCACTCCAGTACTATTATATCCTCCAGAGACATTACATCATATGTGACTGATATCAGCCGCTCCTCTTATATCACTCCAGCACTATTATATCCTCCAGAGACATTACATCATATGTGACTGATATCAGCCGCTCCTCTTATAACACTCCAGCACTATTATATCCTCCAGAGACATTACATCATATGTGTGACTGATATCAGCCGCTCCTCTTATATCACTCCAGTACTATATCCTCCAGAGACATTACATCATATGTGTGACTGATATCAGCCGCTCCTCTTATATCACTCCAGCACTATTAGGCTTCACACGCTTAAAGGACGGGTGTCGCGGATTATTTTTTTTTTATATCTATTTGCTTTTAGTGTTTTATTAAAATAAATTTTATTTGTGTTCTTGTGTTGTACTTTTTACTTTGTTCTTACTTTTACCTCTCTATGGGGGCTGCCATTTTTTTTTCATCTCTATGTCTCGATTAACGACACATACAGAGATGGAATACGGCACACACAGCCCCATAGAGAATGCGAACGGGAGCCGTTCCATCCACTATGCTGTACGCCGCCTGTGTGGGAACGGCGCATGCGCCGCTCCCACACAGTCCAAAAGGAAGGTCTTCGGCAGAGCGACATCCGGCGCCATTTTCTTGTGGACCGGAAGCCGCGGCCGGACAGTAAGATGACGACTTCCGGACATGTGTTCAGAAGCAAGGACAGGGAGCGGAGGGAGCGGCGGCGGCAGGAGCAGGTAAGTTATGTTTGTGTATGTACGTGTTTTAGTGTGTGATTACCACTGTATCTAATCCTCCTACACTGTGCATTCGCTCAAAAAAATGGCGGCACACAGTGTAGGAGGTTTGTCCGTTCAATCCCCTCCTTTCTCCTGGCACTAGCCAGGATAAAGGAGGGGGGATTGTGTGAGGACACTAGAGCGAGTGTGTCTTCTCCAATTTTGCAGCATAAAGCAATGAGGTTGCTTTACCACACGCCAATGCTGCAATTTTGGGAATTGCTCCCTCTAGTGACCAGCACAGGGAAATGTTATAAATTAGAATCTAATTTATAATATTTCCTGACTTGTGAAAAAATGTAAAAAATTAGAACAATGTGTAATCGTGTATATACTAACCGTTTAACTTAAAAAAATAATAATGTTCTAGCGACACATTCCCTTTAACCAAAAACGGCTGTAAATACGGAGCGGTTTTCAAGGAAAAACAGTCCATGGTTTTCAGCAGTTTTTCGCAGCGTTTTTTTACGGCCGCTTTTGGAACAATTTTTCTATTGAGTGAATGAAAAACGGCTCATGAAGGGACCTGCATTTCTTTTCGTTTTTAAAAACAGCCGCGTAAAACACACCCCGTGGGAACGGAGCGCCGTTCATCCCATTGAAATCAATGGGCAGATGTTTGGAGGCGTTCATCCCCCCGCATTTTTAACCGTTTTTTGGGGCCTTTACGGCCGTGTGAACAGACCCTTGTAAGCGGAATATTTTAGGTGTACTCACCCTGTGACCTATAAACCTAATATTTGAGGGGGGGGGGTGTTTATTTTAGATCCCAACTATTAGATAAAGTTCAGGGCCGATCTGGGGGGTCCAGCAGCAATAATAGGATAATAATTCATGGGACCCACAAGAGGTTCCCCGAGACGGTGACAGATTCCCATAACAATAGTCACAGCGCTCAGTAATATGCTGGTAGTATTTGCTACAATGTATCAGTGCAGGCAGAATGTATAATTTCACAGATGATTTAAAAAAAACTGGATACATTGTAACAACCCATCAGCTGTGTGAGCAAAACAGTCTGTACAGGTTTCATAGCCTCTGCCTGTAAACAAATGCTTCCGATCCCTGACAGCAAGCAGAGATAAAAAGTATATAAGAACTTTCCACGAACGAGTCGACTGATTACTAAACGCCTCTGCTTTATCTTGTGCGGATCCTAAATTACATGTACTCCAGTCACATCCAGAGCTGCATTTACAATTCTAGTTTCTTGTTTACTTCCCCGTGTACTGGACCCCCCCTCCCCCCCCCGCAGGTGCAAAGTCTGGACACACAGCATTCTCTGCTGCGATGCAGTGTGGGAGATGTAGTGTTAACACCAGGCATATCACATCTACATCTCCCACAAATGCGGACGCCCAACATCATCAATGCTTCAGCTCCCCTGCAGTCATCTTGAGGGGCCCCCGCAGTCATCTTGAGAGGCCCCCGCAGCAGAACCCTTCCCCCATCCAATCAGACAACCCCATTAGGATGTTCCCACTTACCGGGCTCCATGTACATGCCCTCCTGCTCCCCGTCCAGCGTGCAGTGATGTCCGATAGTTGAGGCTACCAGGTCCTCCAGAGGGGTGAGCTTGGTGTCAATAATAGGGGTCACTCCAGGTATGGGGGTCACCGTGGCGCTCGTTTTCCGGTGGGTGATCTTCCGCTTCACTTCTAAGCGCATGTCCCGCCACTTGTGTTTCAGGTCGTCGATGCTGCGGGGCGTGAACCCCAGGTCATTGACGTGTCTCTGTATCTGGGTCCACAGTTCGCTCCGCCGCTGGTTCCGGCGGGTGGACTCCGTGCGCAGCGCCTCGGACCCGTACAAAGCGCTGAAATGTTCCACCACGTCCCTCACCAACGTCTCCGTCTCATCATTGGTGAAATTGGCTTTTCTTTTCCGAGACCCAAACGGAATGGGCCCGAGAGGCGGAAAAATCATCGTTTCCTTGAGTTGTAGGGCGGTGACGGAAGGAGTGGTCTGCTCGGCGGACAGCGGGAACTCCGTAATCACAACCGGAGGAGGGGGCGACGTGTCCATCGGCTCTGGTTTGGGTTCCAGTTTTGGTTCCTCTTTGGGTTCCAGTTTGGGTTCCACCTTCGGAGACTCGTCGGAGGTGTTGGTGTTTGGGGTGGCAGGAGGTGCCGGTTCCGAGGAGGAAGAAGCGTCAGATTCCGCCATGGCGGAGGCCTCTTGAGTCTGCCGTACTGCTGCTCTTGTGCCGATTCTCCGAATGATGATGATTCCGTCAGACATGAGTGCGGCTGGATTCAAACTCTCAGCATTGAAATCTGCGCTGGGGAGAAAAGAAGAGATTGACGATTCTCCATCATATAAAATAAATCACACACCCCCCAAAATATTACTACAATACAAAGGTCCAACCAATTTGTTATGAGATCTATGCATGGAAGCAACCATTCAGCCAGAAAAAAGGGGTGGGGGATAACGAAGCAAGGGAGCAAATAACGCCGCCCGGTCACACATGGGGTATGTATATAGTATATAGGGGGGCCACACATACGGTGGACGCAGATATTGAATTATTAGGGTGTTGGGGTTACTCTGGGCAGTACCTATAATGTCAGTGTATAAGAGGGCACGTGCGGAGGATACAGCCATAGTATTGGGGTGCACATATTACAAGTGCTTATGTTTGGGGGTGCACACGATGAGAATACCATAATAGCAGCAGAAAGGGAAAGGGTCAGAGACGCAGTTGGAGCAGACTTAGCAGTCACGGGGGGGCGTGGCTTTCAGTTTGGCGGGCTCGCTGGTGTAGAGACCACATGTCTGGAACAAGCTGACAATTAACCCTTTCACGTGCAGGGAGACAAAACCTTTCATTACATCAGATGAGGCCGCAGGATTCCGGGGGGGGGGGGGATCCAGATATTAACCCCTTCCTGGCTCAGAATCCCCTGCAGTCAGCACAACAGACATCACAAAAGTTCTGCAACTTCCTAATATACTTTGAGTTTCAATTTCTCACCATTTTCAAGATCTCTGCTTGCCGTCAGTGAATTGGATATTGTTGCCTACTTACAGACACTGAAAACCCATCCTGACCTATTGCTTCTCACCGCTGAGGGTTTGCTGCAGTTGGATGGGGCAGGTTGGGGGATCATTGGGGTCCTGGTTTTAAACAGACCAAGCGCCGCATCTGCACGGAGTTGTATGTTCTCCCCGTGTTTGCGCGTTTCCTCTCACACGGATAAACTGTCCCGGTGTGTGCGGTTCTGGGGACATTTTGAGCAGGGACTGAGGACCGGATATCTGTGCAGCGCTGCAGAATACGCGGGTGCTATAAATATTCAGTCTAGACGTCCCTCTATGAGCTATAGACAGGACTTATATATTTTACCTGCACTGAAACATTGTAACAAACTATCAGGACAGGAGATTTTTGGCTGCCGATAGGATTAGCAAAAAGACAATTACCTGATACATTGTAACAAACCCACAGCTGTGAGGAGCATTACGTTTAGAATGGGTTTTCATTCCCTGGGTGTAAACAAGAATGTTTCCATACAATGACAGCAAGCAGAGATCTTGAAAACAGTGATGAATGAAAGCTCAAAGCCTGTAAGAAAGATGCAGAACTTTTACAATCATTAAAGGGTAAATAAACTCTTCACATGTCCTAGTGACCGGCCAGAAGTTGTGATTGGTCGGGTCCGAGCACGGAGACCCCCACAATTCACTAAAACAAAGCGGCAGAAACACTCGGCTCTGCTGCATCGTCTATGATTCGCTTCCACCGATCAAAACTTCTGACGTCAAATGCTTTTGAAAAGTTTAGTTACCCTTTAAAAACGACATCCATAGGACAGAGCCGGCCCTTTAAGATGCTGGACAATGTTCAACACCCCCCGGCTAGACGGCTGGGGCTCCGCGGAAGAGCTAAAATCGGGGGTCACCAACCGTCACATGACCGCAACTATAGGAGGAGTCACATGACTGGACCCCTCCCCCCCAAATAACTTTATGGTTACAGCAAGATTATATATATATATATACACACCAAAACTTAACAGGGTCACCCAAGGCGCGCCCCCCCATATAATAGTCCTATACACCCCATATAATAGTCCTATACACCCCATATAATAGTCCTACACACCCCATATAATAGTCCTACACACCCCATATAATAGTCCTACACACCCTATATAATAGTCCTATACACCCCCATATAATAGTCCTACACACCCCATATAATAGTCCTACACACCCCATATAATAGTCCTACACACCCCATATAATAGTCCTACACACCCCATATAATAGTCCTATACACCCCCGTATAATAGTCCTATACACCCCCATATAATAGTCCTACACACCCCATATAATAGTCCTACACACCCCATATAATAGTCCTACACCCCCCCGTATAATAGTCCTACACACCCCATATAATAGTCCTATACACCCCATATAATAGTCCTACACACCCCATATAATAGTCCTACACACCCCATATAATAGTCCTACACACCCCATATAATAGTCCTACACACCCCATATAATAGTCCTACACACCCCATATAATAGTCCTACACACCCCATATAATAGTCCTACACACCCCCGTATAATAGTCCTATACACCCCATATAATAGTCCTACACACCCCATATAATAGTCCTACCCCCCCCGTATAATAGTCCTATACACCCCCATATAATAGTCCCATACACCCCCATATAATAGTCCTATACACCCCCATATAATAGTCCCATACACCCCATATAATAGTCCCATACACCCCATATAATAGTCCTATACACCCCATATAATAGTCCTATACACCCCATATAATAGTCCTATACACCCCATATAATAGTCCTATACACCCCATATAATAGTCCTATACACCCCCATATAATAGTCCTACACACCCCATATAATAGTCCTACACACCCCATATAATAGTCCTACACACCCCATATAATAGTCCTACACACCCCATATAATAGTCCTACACACCCCATATAATAGTCCTACACACCCCATATAATAGTCCTACACACCCCCCCCCGTATAATAGTCCTATACACCCCATATAATAGTCCTACACCCCCCCCCCGTATAATAGTCCTATACACCCCATATAATAGTCCTATACACCCCATATAATAGTCCTATACACCCCCATATAAGAGTCCTACACACCCCCCCCCCGTATAATAGTCCTATACACCCCATATAATAGTCCTATACACCCCATATAATAGTCCTATACACCCCCATATAAGAGTCCTATACACCCCCATATAAGAGTCCTATACACCCCCATATAATAGTCCTACACACCCCATATAATAGTCCTATACACCCCCATATAAGAGTCCTATACACCCCCATATAATAGTCCTACACACCCCATATAATAGTCCTACACACCCCATATAATAGTCCTACACACCCCGTATAATAGTCCTACACACCCCGTATAATAGTCCTACACACCCCATATAATAGTCCTATACACCCCATATAATAGTCCTATACACCCCATATAATAGTCCTATACACCCCATATAATAGTCCTATACACCCCCATATAATAGTCCTATACACCCCATATAATAGTCCTATACACCCCCATATAATAGTCCTATACACCCCCATATAATAGTCCTATACACCCCATATAATAGTCCTATACACCCCATATAAGTCCTATACACCCCCTATAATAGTCCTATACACCCCCATATAATAGTCCTATACACCCCATATAATAGTCCTACACACCCCATATAATAGTCCTATACACCCCATATAGTAGTCCTACACACCCCATATAATAGTCCTACACACCCCGTATAATAGTCCTACACACCCCGTATAATAGTCCTACACACCCCGTATAATAGTCCTATACACCCCCATATAATAGTCCTATACACCCCCATATAATAGTCCTATACACCCCATATAATAGTCCTATACACCCCATATAATAGTCCTATACACCCCATATAATAGTCCTATACACCCCATATAATAGTCCTATACACCCCCGTATAATAGTCCTATACACCCCATATAATAGTCCTATACACCCCATATAATAGTCCTATACACCCCATATAATAGTCCTATACACCCCATATAATAGTCCTATACACCCCATATAATAGTCCTATACACCCCATATAATAGTCCTATACACCCCATATAATAGTCCTATACACCCCATATAATAGTCCTATACACCCCCATATAATAGTCCTATACACCCCCATATAATAGTCCTATACACCCCCATATAATAGTCCTATACACCCCATATAATAGTCCTATACACCCCATATAATAGTCCTATACACCCCATATAATAGTCCTATACACCCCATATAATAGTCCTATACACCCCCGTATAATAGTCCTATACACCCCATATAATAGTCCTATACACCCCATATAATAGTCCTATACACCCCGTATAATAGTCCTATACACCCCATATAATAGTCCTATACACCCCGTATAATAGTCCTATACACCCCATATAATAGTCCTATACACCCCGTATAATAGTCCTATACACCCCCATATAATAGTCCTATACACCCCGTATAATAGTCCTATACACCCCCGTATAATAGTCCTATACACCCCCGTATAATAGTCCTATACACCCCCGTATAATAGTCCTATACACCCCATATAATAGTCCTATACACCCCCGTATAATAGTCCTATACACCCCCGTATAATAGTCCTATACACCCCCGTATAATAGTCCTATACACCCCCGTATAATAGTCCTATACACCCCCGTATAATAGTCCTATACACCCCATATAATAGTCCTATACACCCCCGTATAATAGTCCTATACACCCCCATATAATAGTCCTATACACCCCCATATAATAGTCCTATACACCCCGTATAATAGTCCTATACACCCCCGTATAATAGTCCTATACACCCCCGTATAATAGTCCTATACACCCCATATAATAGTCCTATACACCCCCGTATAATAGTCCTATACACCCCATATAATAGTCCTATACACCCCCATATAATAGTCCTATACACCCCATATAATAGTCCTATACACCCCATATAATAGTCCTATACACCCCGTATAATAGTCCTATACACCCCGTATAATAGTCCTATACACCCCCATATAATAGTCCTATACACCCCCATATAATAGTCCTATACACCCCCATATAATAGTCCTATACACCCCATATAATAGTCCTATACACCCATATAATAGTCCTATACACCCCCATATAATAGTCCTATACACCCCCGTATAATAGTCCTATACACCCCCGTATAATAGTCCTATACACCCCATATAATAGTCCTATACACCCCCATATAATAGTCCTATACACCCCATATAATAGTCCTACACACCCCCGTATAAGTCCTATACACCCCATATAATAGTCCTACACACCCCATATAATAGTCCTATACACCCCCGTATATCACAGCGACGATCCGATGATGGGAAATATTAGGCAGCGAGTGAACAGTCAATGTAAGAATCTGCGCGACTGACGAGTTATATCCAGACCAGCGGGGAGTTCCCGATCCTGTGGCGGTTATTACTGATCAAAAGTGATCCAAGGAAGGACAAGCGGTCACCGGGTCATTGACTTCTCGGGGGGGGGGGGGCTGCCTGTCCTGATCCCACAGAAGATCCACTGGAGGAGAATGATAGAGAGAAGTCACAACACGCAGAGCATCGCAGCTCCCTGTACATGGGGCGGTGACCCCGCAGACCGGTCAGAGCGCCCCCTGCTGACCCCTGTCCACCGCCGAAAGTGTCAACAATGGTCACGTGATCATCAGAACTGCAGGAATGGGAGAAGGCGTCTGGTCTGAGGAATCACGTGTCACATGTGGACGGCCGGTGCGGGTGCGGCACTTACCAGGGGGAGAGATGGCGGCAGGATGCATTATGGGAAGACAAGCCGGCGGGGGCAGGGGGGTGATCTGGGCAATGTTCTGCTGGGAAACCTTGTGTCCTGACATTCATGTGACACGTACCACCGACCTAGACATTGCTGCAGACCCCCCATCATGGCAGCGCTATACCCTAATGGCAGTGCCCCCTGTCTGCAGGAGACCGCCCCCCCCCGCCATACTGCAAGAGAACGCCCCCGCCACACTGCAAGAGCACGCCCGCCCCCGCCACACTGCAAGAGAACGCCCGCCCCCGCCACACAGCAAGAGAACGCCCGCCCCCCGCCACACAGCAAGAGCACGCCCGCCCCCCGCCACACTGCAAGAGCACGCCCGCCCCCCGCCACACTGCAAGAGCACGCCCACCCCCCGCCACACTGCAAGAGCACGCCCGCCACACTGCAAGAGAACGCCCGCCCCCGCCACACAGCAAGAGAACGCCCGCCCCGCCACACTGCAAGAGAACGCCCGCCCCCCGCCACACTGCAAGAGCACGCCCGCCCCCCGCCACAGCACGCCCGCCCCCCCCGCCACCCTGCAAGAGCACGCCCGCCCCCCACCCTGCAAGAGCACGCCCGCCCCCCGCCACACTGCAAGAGAACCCCCCCCGCCACACAGCAAGAGAACGCCCGCCCCCGCCACACAGCAAGAGAACGCCCGCCCCCGCCACACTGCAAGAGCACGCCCACCCCGCCACACTGCAAGAGCACGCCCACCCCGCCACACTGCAAGAGAACGCCCGCCCCCCGCCACACTGCAAGAGCACGCCCGCCCCCCGCCACAGCACGCCCGCCCCCCCGCAAGAGCACGCCCGCCCCCCACCCTGCAAGAGCACGCCCGCCCCCCGCCACACTGCAAGAGAACCCCCCCGCCACACTGCAAGAGAACGCCCGCCCCCGCCACACAGCAAGAGAACGCCCGCCCCCGCCACACAGCAAGAGAACGCCCGCCCCCGCCACACTGCAAGAGCACGCCCACCCCCGCCACACTGCAAGAGAATGCCCGCCCCACTGCAAGAGAACGCCCGCCCCCGCCACACTGCAAGAGAACGCCCGCCCCCGCCACACTGCAAGAGAACGCCCGCCCCCGCCACACTGCAAGAGAACGCCCGCCCCCGCCACACTGCAAGAGAACGCCCGCCCCCGCCACACTGCAAGAGAACGCCCGCCCCCGCCACACTGCAAGAGAACGCCCGCCCCCCGCCACACTGCAAGAGCACGCCCGCCCCGCCACACTGCAAGAGCACGCCCGCCACACTGCAAGAGAACGCCCGCCACCCTGCAAGAGAACGCCCGCCCCCCCACCACACTGCAAGAGAACGCCCCCCCCGCCACACTGTAAGAGCACGCCCCCCGCCACACTGCAAGAGCACGCCCGCCCCCCCGCCACACTGCAAGAGCATGCCCGCCCCCCGCCACACTGCAAGAGCACGCCCCCCGCCACAGCACGCCCCCCCGCCACACTGCAAGAGCACGCCCCCCCGCCACACTGCAAGAGCACGCCCGCCCCCCGCCACACTGCAAGAGCACGCCCGCCCCCCGCCACACTGCAAGAGCACGCCCGCCCCCCGGCACACTGCAAGAGCACGCCCGGCACACTGCAAGAGAACCCCCCCCCCGGCACACTGCAAGAGAACGCCCGCCCCCCGCCACACTGCAAGAGAACGCCCGCCCCCCCGCCACACTGCACGAGCACGCCCGCCCCCCCGCCACACTGCACGAGCACGCCCGCCCCCCCGCAAGAGCACGCCCGCCCCCCACCACACTGCAAGAGCACACCCCCCGCCACACTGCAAGAGCACGCCCCCCCGCCACACTGCAAGAGCACGCCCCCCCGCCACACTGCAAGAGCACGCCCCCCCGCCACACTGCAAGAGCACGCCCCCCCGCCACACTGCAAGAGCACGCCCGCCCCCCCCGCCACACTGCAAGAGCACGCCCGCCCCCCCCGCCACACTGCAAGAGCACGCCCCCCCGCCACACTGCAAGAGCACGCCCCCCCCGCCACACTGCAAGAGCACGCCCGCCCCCCCCCCCCCCCCGCCACACTGCAGACATTGTCCAGGAATGATGAAGAACATAAAGACTTCAACATGTCGTCTCCAAATTCTCCAGATCTCAATCCGATCGATCTGTGGGATGTGCT
Organism: Rhinoderma darwinii; assembly: GCF_050947455.1. Taxonomy (NCBI): domain Eukaryota; kingdom Metazoa; phylum Chordata; class Amphibia; order Anura; family Rhinodermatidae; genus Rhinoderma; species Rhinoderma darwinii. Next base: position 341,486,876 of record NC_134691.1, on the reverse strand, counting down.
GGCTACCGGGCCATACGCGGCGACGTCCGGCTACCGGGCCATACGCGGCGACGTCCGGCTACCGGGCCATACGCGGCGACGTCCGGCTACCGGGCCATACGCGGCGACGTCCGGCTACCGGGCCATACGCGGCGACGTCCGGCTACCGGGCCATACGCGGCGACGTCCGGCTACCGGGCCATACGCGGCGACGTCCGGCTACTAGGCGGTCTCCTTGTGGCGCCTCCTGATGGTTCACACGTCCGCGCCCCCTACTGACGCCGCTGGGGCTGCGCGCTTCACCGTAACGTTACAGGAGGACGACATCTCATCACCATAGGGGGAGTTCCCGCGCTGCCGGAACGAAGCAGAAAATACGAGGATGTTCTCAAGAGGAAGGAGCCCCGGAACACCCGAGGCAGATTTACCTGACGCTTTCTCAGGGCCTGTTCACTTTCCGTTCCGGGGTTCCGTCTGAGGTTTCCGCCAGGTGAACCCCGCAACGGAAAGTGACAGCACAGCTTCCGTTCGTGACCGTTCCGGCAGGTTTCCGTTTTAACGAAAGAATCAATAGCGGAGTCGACTGCGTTATTGATTCCGTCGGAAAACCGGAAACCTGCCGGAATGGTGATGAACGGAAATCATTAGCGATATTTCCGTCACCATTGATATCAATGGTGACAAACGGAAGCTGTGGTTTCACTTTCACTTTCCGTTGCGGGGTTCACCCGGCGGAAACCTCAGACGGAACGGAACGCTGATGTGAACAGGCCCTGATTTTCAGCAGTTTTTAAAGCATCAGGCGTTTTTACATCCGTTTTTGGATCTGTTTTTCTATTGACACAATGAAAAATGGCTCCAAAAAACGGTTCGAGAAGTGACACGCGCTTCTTTTCTTTACAGATGGCCGCGTTAAAAAATGCCCTGCAGGAACGAAAGTCCGTTTTTCCCATTGAAATCAATGGGCAGATGTTTGGAGGGGCTCGGCCTCCGTATTTTCAGCTGTTTTTCGGGGGGGTTTACGGCCGTATGAAAAGACCCCAAGTGTTTCATCAAAGCATTTTTGGACGAGTCAAACACACCGCAGGAAGTCGCCCGCCCTCCTGATTTAGGCTTCGTGCACACGACCGTGCCCGTGATTACGGAGACGGCAAGCCGCGGACAGCCGGACGTTTTTACGAGCCGTGCTCCAATGTAAAGTATAGGAGCGCGGTCCATGAAATAATAAAGTAGGTCGTATTTTTTTCGGCAGCTTTCTACGGCACCGACGCCCCCCGTACACATAAGGGAAGGCGCGCGACGGCCATAGAAATGAATGGGCACGGAATTACCGGCGATTTTACGGTCGTGCGCCTGGAGCCTTACAAAGTGGAATATTGCGCCATTAAAAAAAAACAAAAAAAAAACGACACTTGTGTCCGCGCTGCTCATCTTTTCACCATTGAGAACGGGAAGTTGTTTGCAGGTGTTTCGAGGCGGATTCCAGAGCGCAACGCGACCGTTTTGTGCTCCAAAATATCCCCAAAGAAACTGAACGTGTCCATAGAATTATCAGCGATGAGGAGAAACGCAGGACACGGATCGGGATGAGACGCCACGTACCCCGATCCCTCCACGCAAGACGTACCGCTACCGGAGCTGCGAGTGTGCCATCTTATCCCACCAGAGAGCTGTAGCCCCCCCCCAATAATAGCAATACAATGACCCCCAGTTATCAGATCTGCACCCAGAATAAACCCCCAGTTTTTAAGATAAGCCCCCCAGTTATCAGCCCTGTTCCCTGTATTTGCCCCCCAGTTATCAGCCCTGCACCCAGGATAAGCCCCCCAGTTATGACCCCGGTCTTGCCTCCCCTGGTCAGGCCGCATGTTTCCCGGGCTCAGGGGCCGCGGTTTGACCCCCGTTCCCGGCCCTCGGTCTTCCGTCTTTTGTTCACTCACCGTTTGGTCCGTCAGGACTCGTAGGCGTCTCCGGCCGTTCTGTGTGAGCTGCCCCGGCTCCGGAGGCCGGTTGTGGGGAGTATCACGGGGCGCAGGGGGTGTCCCGGTCAGTGCAGCCCGCGGAGCTCCCGTCCGTCCATGCAGCGTGCGGCTAATGGCTCCCGACCCAGAGGAACTGGCTGCATCATTTCCTCCTCCTCCCCCTCCCCCAGCACTCCGCCACTGCAGCGCCACCTACCGGAGCAACCAGACAGCGCATCGCGGTACTGACGGTGGCGACATCTAGTGGTGAACCAAGACAGCGCTCCGGTAGTTGGAAGACAGGGACATCTAGTGGCGTTTCTGTAGAATGCAGTGAAACGAACGGATACGTTAGGAAACGATACGTTTGAACATACGTTCTGATCATTTCATATTTTATTTATTTTAATGAGAACGTGACACCCGGACAGGAAGTAATCTGCCATGGATAAAAGGAAGCGGTTCCCACGTAGCGTAAATGCGGAATTACAGCAACGGAGTTATGTGCGGAAATTCCGCAGCATTTACAGTAGCAGCAAAGTTCATGAGATTTAGCAAATCTCACGCCCACAGTGCTGAAAAAACACGCAGCGAAAACATTCATATATTGACCTGCGGTTCGGAATTTAATTCGTCAACATGTTAATTTATGCTGCGATTTCGTTGCTTTTCTGTTGCAGGTTTTCCCCATTGAATTAAATGGGGAGGAAAAACCCGGAAAAAAAAACAGAGAAGTGTCGATACTTTTGCAGCGAAATCACAGCGATTCCGACACAAAAATCGCCACCAAAGAGTTGTCATAACGACGCTTCCTTCTGTTCTTCCAGGCCGGCCTCCTGGGATGACGTTTCATCTAATGTAACTGCTGCAGCCAATCACAGGAGGCCGGACTGCACGACAACGGAGAGACGCATCGCCATGAACTTTTTCTAGCGCTTCTTTCAGCAGCGGATATTCCGCCCAAATGGACGGAATGTGCTGCGGGTTTCTTAGTCGGATACGCTGGGTCATTTTATGCAGCGTATCTGACCCGTGGGAACCTGTCCTAAGGGTATGTTCACACAGTTTTTTAAAAGCTGAAAAAACAGTCACTGATTCTGCCTCCAAAATTAAATCTAGTTATTTATTCCAGCGGTTCAGTCACAAGTGGATAATGACACGGGGCAGAAGCCACCAGCAGAGGGTCCCTGTGTAAGAACAGTTTATGGGATTCTTGATTTCCAACTTATAATTTGATGGTACGTATGGAACGTCCAACCCTGAGCTCACCTGATTTACACTAGTAGTGATGTCACAGCAGCCTGACTGACACTGGTAGTGATGTCACAGCAGCTCACCTGACTGACACTGGTAGTGATGTCACAGCAGCTCACCTGACTGACACTGGTAGTGATGTCACAGCAGCCTGACTGACACTGGTAGTGATGTCACAGCAGCTCACCTGACTGACACTGGTAGTGATGTCACAGCAGCTCACCTGACTGACACTGGTAGTGATGTCACAGCAGCCTGACTGACACTGGTAGTGATGTCACAGCAGCTCACCTGACTGACACTGGTAGTGATGTCACAGCAGCCTGACTGACACTGGTAGTGATGTCACAGCAGCTCACCTGACTGACACTGGTAGTGATGTCACAGCAGCTCACCTGACTGATACTGGTAGTGATGTCACAGCAGCCTGACTGACACTGGTAGTGATGTCACAGCAGCTCACCTGACTGACACTGGTAGTGATGTCACAGCAGCTCACCTGACTGACACTGGTAGTGATGTCACAGCAGCCTGACTGATACTAGTAGTGATGTCACAGCAGCTCACCTGACTGACACTGGTAGTGATGTCACAGCAGCTCACCTGACTGACACTGGTAGTGATGTCACAGCAGCCTGACTGATTCTAGTAGTGATGTCACAGCAGCGTTCGTGACTGATACTAGTAGTGATGTCACAGCAGCGTACCTGACTTACACTAGTAGTGATGTCACAGCAGCTTACCTGACTGACACTAGTAGTGATGTCACAGCAGCTTACCTGACTGATACTAGTAGTGATGTCACAGCAGCTTACCTGACTGACACTAGTAGTGATGTCACAGCAGCCTGACTGATACTAGTAGTGATGTCACAGCAGCCTGACTGACACTAGTAGTGATGTCACAGCAGCCTGACTGACACTAGTAGTGATGTCACAGCAGCCTGACTGATACTAGTAGTGATGTCACAGCAGCGTACCTGACTGACACTAGTAGTGATGTCACAGCAACCTGACTGATTGTTGTAGTGATGTCACAGCAGCCTGACTGATTCTAGTAGTGATGTCACAGCAGCGTACCTGACTGGCTAACTAGTTGTGATGTCATAGTAGCTTACCCTGGGGGGCAAAAACACCAACAACACAGGGCCCTTGTGCAACGTTATATGGGCTCCTTAAATGATCAGCTGATGATTTGATGACGGTGGGGTGCCATAGGCCCCTCACTATTCTACACTATTCCATACAGTTAAAAAATAAAAGGTCTACCTATTCGACTTGGGGAGAATCTTTTGGCGTAAGTCGGGTCAGCATGTCCTATGGACATGTTCAGCATTTTGCATTGAAAACTGTGTGTAAAAAAAAGCCTTAAATGCAAGCCCCTGTCCATGTTCCCTGACGTCATAGAGGAGGGGTCACCTCTTGGGACCCCCCTCCTTGTTCCAGAACAGAGAGCCGCTCTGAAAGTCCTGGCATGTCCCAGCATTACGCGGATGGCTAAACGTTTGTATGGCTGCCGTGTGATGCCGCCTTTCCATTCTCCGTGACATGTGAATTTGCGTTTGGCATTGTCTGCTGTTAATTTTCCACCATTGTTTATAAAAAAAATATTAAAACTAGTGAAAAGGAAAAGTGGAGTAGTTTCCCATAGCAACCAATCATATTCCGCCTTGGCAACCGCTCCACCTTTCCTTTGCACCAGTTTTAGAAGTCTAGTAAATTCCTGTACGACCGTTTTGATCAATTTCTCCCATTGTGTCCATCATCATCCTCATCAATATCTACATCCGAAATGCCTTGAATAGTGACCTGTGTCTCTGGATCCATAACATCTCCGTGACAAACCGGAATCACACGAGGACACGTTGTCTCACAGTAGTGCAGCCTCAGGCTTTGGGCCTGTAACTTCAGGAGATGATTTCTCCGCCTTGAAGGAAGATATTAAAAAACGGTTTTCAAATTTTTACTTGACACTGTTCATTCTGATAAATTGTGTGGAGTTTGGGTAATCATTTTTTGGAATTTTCGGCTTCGGTTTTTTTTTTTCTCTTTTAGGTTTTTGACAAATGGGGAAAGTTTTGCTGTCCTGAATGCCCAGTTCCAGGTGGGGAAGTCGGCCATATTGAGAATCACCAGGAATACTTGCCGCGTGCTGTGGGCCGTCCTGAACCCAGAATTCATGCCCTCTCCATCCCAGGGGGAGTGGGTGGCCTTTGCAGATAAGTTCTACCAAAAATTAAAATTTCCCAACTGTGTGTGTGCCGTCCATGGGAAAAGCATCAAGATCCAGGAACGGGCTTAAATTCCTCCTACGAGGAGGAAGATTTCTCGGTGATCATAATGACCGTCACAGATGCCACCTTCCGATACCTGGCGGTAGAAGTTGGGGAAGGTGGGCAACAAGGATGCCTCCAGGGTGTTTATGGAGTCCTCGATGGGCAGGAGCCTGTATTCGGGGCAGTTTAGGTGCCTGATCCCAGGGACTGAGGGGCCTTCTCTACCGTTTGTCCTGGCAGGGGACAACACCATCGAAATGGCGGAAAATTTGTTAAAGCTTTATACTGGGAGAGGACTAAACCAACTAAAGAGGGTCTTCAGCTGTCGTTGGGCCACAGCTGGCTGCCTCAGCGAGTGCGTCTACGGCATCCTAACGGATAAGTGGAGGGTCCTCACTAGAGCTATCCACATGAAGCCAAGGCGGAGTCTGATGTGATAAGAGCCTCGGTGATCCTCCACGATCACCTGATCTGCTGGAACCAATCCCATTCAACGCAGAAGAAATGGAGTCCGAATTACAGGACCTGATCCCCGATTTTGTGCCAGGTTCAACATCAGCGATACAGGCCGGGCGCGACCAGTTCTCCACGTACTTCCTGAGCCCTGAAGGTGGTATTCCGTGGCAGGACGACCGGTAGACAAAAAAATGGCGAAAATATGTAAAACCGGGTTAGAGAATTCTTCAGTGTTAGGCTTTATTCAGACGAACGGGAATTACGTCCGTGCAACGCGCGTGATTTTCACGCGCGTCGCACGAACCTCTATTAGTCTATGGGGCCGTGCGGACATGTGCGTGATTTTTACTCAGCGTGAGTCCGCTGAAAAAAAGTCCCAACATGTCCGTTCTTTGGGTGTTTTTCGCGCATCACGCACCCATTGAAGTCAATGGGTGCGTGAAAACCACGCATGTCGAACGGAAGCACTAACGTGCGAACAGCGTGATTTGCGCAACAGCTGTCAAAAGGATGAATGAAAACAGAAAAGCTCCACGTGCTCTTCTGTTTACAAACATCCAAATGGAGTGTCATAATGATGGCGGCTGCGCGAAAATCACGTAGCCGCGCATCATACGCTGCTGCCACACGGAGCAGGTAAGTGGCTTTTGCTCGTGTGAATCCAGCCTTATGTGCGTAGAATTAGAGGTTCACACAATTGTTCGTCCTGCATTTTTATTTTATTTTGTTTTTTGTTGTTATTTTTTTCTAATTGTTTTAGGTCTTTTTTTTTTTTTTCTTTTTTTTTTGTAGTGAAACTCGTCTTTTCAGATGTCATTTTTTTTAATATTATTAAAATCTCTCAATCTTACACTGAAAACAAAGCGATTAAAGGGTTATCCCCCGGTTATAAAGTGTCCCCCGGATATGCCGTCACTTAATGATCGTGGGGGGGTCTGACCTCTGGAGCACCCACTGATTCTGAGAATGATGGGGCCGCAGCACTGATTTAGCGATTTGCCACCTTCTAAATTTCCCCCGCACTATGGCCCTCTGGGCCACCCGAAAAACATTGAAGGGACCGCAGTGCTAAACCGGTGCTGCAGCCTCTTCATACTCCAGAGGTCGGACCCCCACAGACCATAAAGGGATGGCCGATCATAGTGATATGTCGTCAAATTATACGATGGGAATCGCCCTTTAACGGACTATCTTATTTACAAAGACCCATTTCCTGCACCAAATCCGATCCGTCTCCCCCGACCCGTCTTTTGTCATACAATTACCACCTGACTGTGTGGTGGCCGGGGTATTAGCAATGCAAATGGCCCTAAACCCCTGACGCCTCCACCCCCCCCCCCTTTGCTGTGGTAATTATGTAGGGGAGTCCGGCTGTGGAATATATCGAGGAATGTTTTTGGGCAAAATGTTTTTGAAATTTTCTTCTTATGGTCGTCTCTATATAATGGCCGCGGTTCATAAGTCTCAAGCTTTCCATTAGGTATAAACATATAACAGGCTAGAGGAGGGGATTGTCGTCCCCCTCCCAATGCCGAAGTGTATGAAAATAGAGCCCCATTCACACTCTGATGACACGCGCTTGGGACCCGATCATATTGGACTTGTGTTTTCCGGCCGTGTCCCCAGACAAGGACTTTACCACAAGGAGTCGCCGGGTATCGGACTTTTTATTGCTGTTTTTGCACATTTTTTATTATTTTTGTTTTGTAACGAGTAACTTCAGTCGTGGTTTTTCATTTCCGTTGTCGTCGTGTCGGGGCTCGCTTTTTGCGCGACAAGTTTTTGTTTTTTATTGCGCCCTGTTATGGAACGTCTGCGGCTATTACACAATAAACATTTGTACATTTTTTGTCATAGTTGCTGCATTCTGAGAGCTCTAAAAAATATATATTTTTACCGTCTCCGGAGCTTCATCAGGGTGATTGTGGGTGAGTTGTATTTTTAATTGGCGCTGTTTTGCAGTATACATGACTTTTTGATAACTTTTTATTACTATTTTTGGAAGACCAAAAACAGCAATTCTGCCATTGTGTTTGTTGTTTTTTTTTTATGCCGTTCATCATGTGGAATAAATAATTTAATGGCGCCTTTCATTACGGATGCGGTGATGCCAATTATGGGTAAGGGAAAAAAAGCTTATTATTTTTTGGGGGTTTATAAATTAATTTTTCTATAAACTTTATTAAACTTTTCCTTTTTAGTCGCCACCAATGGACTTGAACTTGTGACACGCTGCAGTACTTCTATATGACAGGTAGGGCTGGGCATTTAAAGAGGCTCTGTCACCAGATTTTGCAACCCCTATCTCCTATTGCATGTGATCGGCGCTGCAATGTAGATTACAGTAACGTTTTTATTTTTTTTAAAAACGAGCATTTTTGGCCAAGTTATGACCATTTTCGTATTTATGCAAATGAGGCTTGCAAAAGTACAACTGGGCGTGTTGAAAAGTAAAAGTACAAGTGGGCGTGTTGAAAAGTAAAAGTACAACTGGGCGTGTATTATGTGCGTACATCGGGGCGTGTTTACTACTTTTACTAGCTGGGCGTTGTGTATAGAAGTGTCATCCACTTCTCTTCACAACGCCCAGCTTCTGGCAGTGCAGCACTGTGACGTCACTCACAGGTCCTGCATCGTGTCGGCACCAGAGGCTACACTTGATTCTACAGCAGCATCAGCGTTTGCAGGTAAGTAGCTACATCGACTTACCTGCAAACGCCGATGCTGCTGCAGAATCATCTGTAGCCTCTGGTGCCGATGTGGCCGACACGATGCAGGACCTGTGAGTGACGTCACAGCGTGATCTCTCGAGAACACGGCTGTGTCTGCACTGCCAGAAGCTGGGCGTTGTGAAGAGAAGTGGATGATACTTCTCGTCAGAACGCCCAGCTAGTAAAAGTAGTAAACACGCCCCGATGTACGCACATAATACACGCCCCGATGTACGCACATAATACACGCCCCGATGTACGCACATAATACACGCCCCGATGTACACACATAATACACGCCCACTTGGACTTTTACTTTAAACACGCCCACTTGGACTTTTGCAAGCCTCATTTGCATAAATACAAAAATGGTCATAACTTGGCCAAAAATGCTCGTTTTTAAAAAATAAAAACGTTACTGTAATCTACATTGCAGCGCCGATCACAGGCAATAGCAGATAGGGGCTGCAAAATCTGGTGACAGAGCCTCTTTAATCGAGAAAAAAAACCACGAAATTAATCTACATCATTTTGCGAATTTCAGTTTTAGTTGAACCGAATGGTAGAGCAGTGGACCGTCAGATCTACCGTCACCATGTACATCGCCGGACGTGAGGCAGTGACGTCATCGCCCCGGGCTGCACAGACCAGAGGAACGGGGGGAACTCCACTCATCATTGGTTAGGGGAGGATGTGTATTATTATTTTTATCAAGCACTATCGAGGGCAGCTGTGGGGGTAATATACTGTGTGTGGGGCAGCTATGGTGGTAATATACTGTGTGGGGGCAGCTATGGTGGTAATATACAGTGTGTGGGGCAGCTATGGGGGCATTATACTGTGTGGGGGCAGCTGTGGGGGTAATATACTGTGTGGGGGCAGCTATGGTGGTAATATACAGTGTGTGGGGCAGCTATGGTGGTAATATACAGTGTGTGGGGCAGCTATGGGGGTAATATACAGTGTGTGGGGCATCTATGGTGGTAATATACAGTGTGTGGGGCAGCTATGGGGGCATTATACTGTGTGGGGGCAGCTGTGGGGGTAATATACAGTGTGTGGGGCATCTATGGTGGTAATATACAGTGTGTGGGGCATCTATGGGGGTAATATACAGTGTGTGGGGCAGCTATGGGGGCATTATATTGTGTGGGGGCAGCTGTGGGGGTAATATACAGTGTGTGGGCAGCTATGGGGGTAATATACAGTGTGTGGGGCAGCTATGGTGGTAATATACAGTGTGTGGGGCATCTATAGGGGTAATATACAGTGTGTGGGGCAGCTATGGGGGCATTATACTGTGTGGGGGCAGCTGTGGGGGTAATATACAGTGTGTGGGGCAGCTATGGGGGTAATATACAGTGTGTGGGGCAGCTATGGTGGTAATATACAGTGTGTGGGGCATCTATGGGGGTAATATACTGTGTGGGGGCAGCTATGGTGGTAATATACAGTGTGTGGGGCATCTATGGTGGTAATATACAGTGTGTGGGGCATCTATGGGGGTAATATACAGTGTGTGGGGCAGCTATGGGGGCATTATACTGTGTGGGGGCAGCTGTGGGGGTAATATACAGTGTGTGGGGCATCTATGGTGGTAATATACAGTGTGTGGGGCATCTATGGGGGTAATATACTGTGTGGGGGCAGCTATGGTGGTAATATACAGTGTGTGGGGCAGCTATGGGGGTAATATGCAGTGTGTGGGGCATCTATGGTGGTAATATACAGTGTGTGGGGCATCTATGGGGGTAATATACAGTGTGGGGGGCAGCTATGGGGGTAATATACAGTGTGTGGGGCAGCTATGGGGGCATTATACTGTGTGGGGGCAGCTGTGGGGGTAATATACAGTGTGTGGGGCAGCTATGGTGGTAATATACTGTGTGGGGGCAGCTGTGGGGGTAATATACAGTGTGTGGGGCAGCTATAGGGGCATTATACTGTGTGTGGGGCATCTATGGGGGTAATATACAGTGTGTGGGGCAGTTATGGTGGTAATATACTGTGTGGGGGCAGCTGTGGAGGTAATATACAGTGTGTGGGGCAGCTATGGGGGTAATATACAGTGTGTGGGGCAGCTATGGGGGTAATATACAGTGTGTGGGGCAGCTATAGGGGCATTATACTGTGTGTGGGGCATCTATGGGGGTAATATACAGTGTGTGGGGCAGCTATGGTGGTAATATACTGTGTGGGGGCAGCTGTGGAGGTAATATACAGTGTGTGGGGCAGCTATGGGGGTAATATACAGTGTGTGGGGCAGCTATGGGGGTAATATACAGTGTGTGGGGCAGCTATAGGGGCATTATACTGTGTGTGGGGCAGCTATGGGGGTAATATACAGTGTGTGGGGCAGCTATGGTGGTAATATACAGTGTGTGGGGCATCTATAGGGGTAATATACAGTGTGTGGGGCAGCTATGGGGGTAATATGCAGTGTGTGGGGCAGCTATGGGGGTAATATACAGTGTGTGGGGCAGCTATGGTGGTAATATACAGTGTGTGGGGCATCTATGGTGGTAATATACAGTGTGTGGGGCATCTATGGGGGTAATATACAGTGTGTGGGGCAGCTATGGGGGTAATATACAGTGTGTGGGGCATCTATGGTGGTAATATACAGTGTGTGGGGCATCTATAGGGGTAATATACAGTGTGTGGGGCATCTATGGGGGCATTATGATATGTGGGGGGAGGCTCAGGGGATAAATATTCAGTGGTGTAGCATGTAAATAGGGGGTGTGGTATTCAAAAAGGGGTGTGGCCTAAATAATCCTTCATTAATCGTAATCGAGGTTACATGTTCGTGATTTGGTTCGGGTCCTAATCGCAGCTACTATTCCTGCCTGTCACTATAACGCCGCCTCTGTCAGGGCCTACACGTTCTCTTACATGGCAGGCCTGGGGGGGGGATTGGAAACTGATGGCCACGCGTCATGGGGGTGCCAATGGGCTTGCACAGGGAAGCCCTCCCCCCCGCTCTGTAAAAACACTTAGATGCCGCGTCACTATTGACCATCGAAGGCGTTGAACGGTGGGGATCAGCCGGCACCTCCAAGTGATGGCGCAGGCGCAGCTCTGCTATGTACTATTCAGGTGCAGGTCAAGAAGGGGTTAAGCACGGTACCGGTAGCGTTTACCTCAATATGTGTGAGGGGCGAGGGTGACATTGAGCTGGGGAGAGGGGTTTAACCCGTTACGTGACTTTTTTCATATTATTTTTTGTTTTTATTTTATACATGAGATTTTTTTCATATCTATTTAATTTTTCAGTTTCATTTTTTGGGGGTGGGGTGATTTTTCACTGTTTTTCATATTGCAGTGTTCATTTTTGAGTTAATTTTTTTTAAGGAGATTTAAAAAAAAAAAAAAAGGTGAAATAGACCCTCACAATGTGTCAGTGGAGAGAATGTAGCGGGTGAGGGGACTATGACTGGGATAAAAGGGCAGGACTGAGACTGGAGGGCAGGACTGAGGTGGGGACTGGGACTGGGACTGGGACTGGGACTGATATGAGGAGGGCGTAGTAAACTCCTAGACGCAGGACAGGTCGGGTCTGTACAGAATTAACCCTACGAGCTCTGCTCATTTCTGGATAGGTCGTCATACAATGATACTGAGCTAGACAACAACCTCAGTCGCATGGACACAGCCATAAAAATGGCACTAAGGGCTTATTTAAACGAACGTGCAATACGTCCGTGCAACCCGCGTGATTTTCACGTGCCTCGCACGGACGTATGTTAGTCTATGGGGCCGTGCAGACTGTGAGTGAGTTTTGCGCAGCGTGAGTCTGTTGCGTAAACCTCACGACATGTCCTATATTTGTGCGCTGTTCGCGCATCACGCCCCCTTTGAAGTCAATGGCTGCGTGAAAATCACGCGCAGCACATGAAAGCACTTCCGTAGGACGCGCGTGATTCGCGCAACAGCAGTAAAAATTATGAATGAAAACAGAAAAGCACCACGTGCTACAAACATCCAAACAGAGTGTCATAATGATGGCGGCTGCGCGAAAATCACGTAGCCACGCACTATATGCTGATGACACACGGAGCTGGTAAGTAACTTTTGCTCATGCAGAAACGCACACGCTTGTGTGAATCCGGCCTTACAGGCAGAAATAATCTCCTATTACTGATTGGAAACCATCAACCAGCTGCTGTTGATGGATCAGTTTTTGTGTGTCTCAGTTGAGTACTAGAGGAGGTTGTGGGGGTCATTCGGTCTGTTTGTGGTTCTCACACACGCCATATTACGGCAGCCGCTGACACTTCACAAGTAGATCCAGTTATTTTGTACATAATCAAAAATAAACGCTGAAAAAAACCTGCAACATCAGGAATCTAATGCGGTGTATCCGACCTGTTCTAATATAATCTCCAGGGACAGTGTGCGACATGTGATACTGCCTGCTGAGCCGTGTATCTAATCCTATCATGTGTGATACTGCCTGCTGAGCTGTGTATCTAATCCCATCATGTGTGATACTGCCTGCTGAGCCGTGTATCTAATCCTATCATGTGTGATACTGTCTGCTGAGCTGTGTATCTAATCCCATCATGTGTGATACTGCCTGCTGAGCCGTGTATCTAATCCTATCATGTGTGATACTGTCTGCTGAGCCGCTGTATCTAAGCCTATTATGTGTGATACTGTCTGCTGAGCTGTGTATCTAATCCTATCATGTGTGATACTGTCCGCTGAGCTACTGTATCTAATCCTATCATGTGTGATACTGTCTGCTGAGCTGTGTATCTAATCCTATCATGTGTGATACTGTCTGCTGAACTGTGTATCTAATCCTAACATGTGTGATACTGTCTGCTGAGCTGTATATCTAATCCTATCATGTGTGATACTGTCTGCTGATCTCATGTATCTAATCCTATCATGTGTGATACTATCTGCTGAGCTGTGTATCTAATCCTATCATGTGTGATACTGCCTGCTGAGCTGTGTATCTAATCCTATCATGTGTGATACTATAACACCTCAGCAGTGCCACAGGCTGATCGCCTCCATGCCACACCGCATTGATAACACCTCAGCAGTGCCACAGGCTGATCGCCCCATGCCACGCCGCATTGATAACCCCTCAGCAGTGCCACAGGCTGATCGCCTCCATGCCACGCCGCACTATAACACCTCAGCAGTGCCACAGGCTGATCGCCTCCATGCCACACCGCATTGATAACACCTCAGCAGTGCCACAGGCTGATCACCTCAGCAGTGCCACAGGCTGATCACCTCCATGCCACGCCGCATTGATAACACCTCAGCAGTGCCACAGGCTGATCACCTCCATGCCACGCCGCATTGATATCACCTCAGCAGTGCCACAATCTGATCACCTCCATGCCACGCCGCATTGATAACACCTCAGCAGTGCCACAGGCTGATCACCTCCATGCCACGCCGCATTGATATCACCTCAGCAGTGCCACAGGCTGATCGCCTCCATGCCACGCAGCATTGATATCACCTCAGCAGTGCCACAGGCTGATCACCTCCATGTGTGATACTGCCTGCTGAGCTGTGTATCTAATCCTGATCACTATAACACCTCAGCAGTGCCACAGGCTGATCGCCTCCATGCCACACCGCATTAATAACACCTCAACAATGCCACAGGCTCAGGGGCGTAGCTAGGGGGTGGCAGGCGGGGCATGTGCCCCGATCGCAACTTAGAGGGGGGCGCCACCCCCTCCTGCACTATAATTGTACCTGTGTCTATAGGACACAGGTACAATTAGAAGCAATGAATGGCCGGGTACGTTCCGTGCCCGGCTATTCATCGCTTTTGCACCAGTGAAGCTTCCGTCGCTGAAAGGCGCTGATTGACAGGGAAAGTCATCCTGCCCAGCCAATCAGCGCCTTTCATAGACGCTTCGTTCAACCCCCAGGAGATCTGCGCAGAAGAGAGCAGGTCTCCATGGCTGCCGGACGGCGAGGGAGCGGGATTAAAGGAACAGTGTCATCACAATTTTTTTTTTCATATGTTAAAGATGTTAGTGCTTTATTAAAAACGTTTATATTTATTTGTGTGTTTGTGTTTTACTTTTTCTTATTTTTACACTTTTTCTTCCCTATGGGGGCTGCCATTTTTTGTTCCATTTCTGTATGTGTCGATTAACGACACATACAGACATGGAATACGGCAGCCACAGTCCCATAGGGACTGCGAACGGCTCCCGTCCCATCCACTTCTGTGTACGCCGTCTGTGTGGGAACTGCGCATGCGCCGCTCCCACACAGTCCAATTTGAAATTGGCGCCATCCGGCGCCATTTTCCTGTGGACCGGAAGTCGCGGCCGGACAGTAAGATTACTACTTCCGGTCGCGGCTTCCGGACTTGTGCACTTGGACCAGCGGCAGCAGACGGTGCGGACGGGCCGGAGGGAGACGCGGCGGCAGGAGCAGGTAAGAGATTTCAATGTATGTTCGTGTTTGTGTACGTTTACTACTGTATGTAAACCTACTACACTGTGTGTTAGCTCAAAAAATGGCGACACACAGTGTAGGAGGTTAGACCGTTCAAACCCCTCGTTTATCCCGGCACTAGCCAGGATAAAGGAGGGGGGGATGCTGAGAGCTCACTAGAGCGAGGGCTTTTTACCCAATTTTGCAATGCTGCAATTTTGGGAATAGCTCCATCTAGTGACCAGCAATGGGAAATATTATAAATTAGAATTAATTTATAATATTTCCTGACTCGTGAAAAAAATAAAAAAAATTTGAACAATGTTTAATCACCTACACACTAAATGTTTAATTAAAAAAAAAACAACATGTTTTTCTGGCAACACATTCCCTTTAAGGTGAGTTTCAATATTTTTTTTAAAAATTGTAATAAAAGTGTGCGGCTGTATCTACGGGAGGGGGGGGACTTTATCTACGGGGGGTGTCTATCAACAGGGGGGGCTATCTATGGAGCACCATATACAGGGGTGGGCTATAGCTACAGGGGGGCTATATACAGGGGTGGGCGATCTATGGAGCACTATATAGAGGGGTGGACTATATCTACGGGGGGCTATATAGTATATTGCCCCCTGTAGATATAGCCCACCCCTGTATATAGTGCTCCATAGATCGCCCACCCCTGTATATAGCCTCCCTGTAGATATAGCCCACCCCTGTATATAGTGCTCCATAGATCACCCACCCCTGTTTATAGCCCCCTGTAGAAATAGCCCACCCCTGTATATAGTATCCCACAAATAGCTCCCCCTATAGTGCTCCACAGAAAGCCCACCCCTGTATATAGCCCCAATGTAGATATAGCCCACCCCTGTATATAGTGCTCCATAGATCACCCACCCCTGTTTATAGCCCCCCTGTAGATATAGCCCACCTGTAATGACAGGGATACGGAAACAGACAAGTGAGCCCTAATCTACCCGCCACTCTGTCCCTGCCTACTTGCAACGACCCGCCCTAGGCGACGGCGTACAACTGGGCGACGGTCCCTACACTCAATAAGTGCACGACAGACAAGGAAACACAGAACAAAGCGAAACGGGGCAGTTGCCCACGGCAACACCGTGAGTAACAAGAGTAGTAAACGAGCCAAGTCAAACCAGGAGAGTACGAGGTGCCAAACGCAGAGCAGGAGAGTAGTCAGTAAACAAGGGTCAATACGAAGCAGGGTCAAATGGTTCAAGAAGCTGCAGCAGGGTCAGGAAACCAACAGAGAAGAATCACAAGCAAGGAGGAACAGGAAAGGCAGGTATAAATAGACAGAGGGCGGGAGCTAGCTCCGTCTGGCCAGGCTGCGATATGCTCTCCCACTCCTAAGCCTGCCATCCTGACTGGTGGAAGATGGAGTCAGTCTCACAGACATAGAAGCAGGTGCAGACTGATTACCTATGGGCGTGGATACAGAAGCTGTGCCTGGCAGATCCTTTACAGTACCCCCCCTTTTATGAGGGGCCACCGGACCCTTTCTAGATGGACCTGGTTTATTGGGGAAACGAAGGTGGAACCTCCTGACCAATACCCCAGCGTGAACATCCCGGGCGGGTACCCAAGTCCTCTCCTCAGGCCCGTATCCTCTCCAATGGACCAGGTACTGGAGGGAGCCTTGGACCATCCTGCTGTCCACAATCTTGGCCACCTCGAATTCTACCCCCTCAGGGGTGAGAACGGGGACAGGAGGTTTCCTTGAGGGAGCCAATGACGGGGAGCAGCGTTTAAGGAGGGAGGCATGAAACACGTCGTGTACTCGAAAAGATGGGGGCAACTCCAGTCGGAAGGAGACAGGATTGAGGACTTCAATGACCTTGTACGGCCCTATAAACCGGGGAGCAAACTTCTTGGACGGGACTTTAAGGCGCAAGTTCTTTGACGATAGCCACACCAGATCCCCGACCATAAACAAGGGGTTAGCAGAACGTCTTCTATCTGCCTGAGTTTTTTGTATGCTCTGGGACGCCTCTAGGTTCTTCTGAACCTGGGCCCAGACTGTGCACAGTTCCCGATGAACGTCCTCTACCTCGGGATTGTTGGAACTACCAGGTGAAACGGAGGAGAACCGTGGATTAAACCCAAAATTACAGAAAAAGGGGGAGACCCCTGACGAGTTACTGACCCGGTTATTAAGGGAAAATTCGGCGAGGGGAATGAATGAGACCCAATCATATTGACAGTCAGAGATAAAACACCTTAAATATTGTTCTAGAGACTGATTAGTCCTCTCGGTTTGGCCATTAGTTTCAGGATGGAAGGCAGAGGAGAAGGACAGATCAATCTCCAACTTTTTACAGAAGGCTCTCCAAAACAAAGAAACAAATTGTACCCCTCTGTCAGAAACAATATTGACAGGGACCCCATGGAGACGCAGGATGTGTTTGACAAACAAGGTAGCTAACGTCTTAGCATTGGGTAGTTTCTTGAGGGGCACAAAGTGGCACATCTTACTGAAGCGGTCTACTACAACCCACACAACCGACTTGCCTTGAGATGGAGGCAAATCGGTGATAAAATCCATGGAGATATGGGTCCAAGGTCTCTGGGGAATGGGCAAAGAACGTAGTAAGCCCGCTGGTCGGGACCTGGGAGTCTTGGACCTAGCACAAACCTCACAAGCGGCGACGTAGGCCTTAACGTCTTTAGGCA
The DNA here is from genome assembly GCF_050947455.1 of Rhinoderma darwinii. Classification (NCBI taxonomy): domain Eukaryota; kingdom Metazoa; phylum Chordata; class Amphibia; order Anura; family Rhinodermatidae; genus Rhinoderma; species Rhinoderma darwinii. The sequence continues at coordinate 341,469,117 of NC_134691.1, read as the reverse complement.
ACCCAGGCCACCAATAGTTTCTAGCAATAAGGTGCTTGGTACCCAGGATGCCTGGATGACCAGATAGTGCGGAGTCATGATTTTCCCTGAGTACCCTTAGCCGGAATTGCAGGGGAACAAACAGCTTGTTCTCAGGAAGGTTCCCGGGAGCTGAACCTTGATCAGCCGCAATTTCAGAGACTAAATCAGACTCAATAGAGGAAATGATTATACCTGGAGGCAAAATACAAGCAGGATCTTCCTCCGAAGGAGGGCTGGCCATGAAGCTACGCGACAGTGCATCAGCCTTAATATTTTTAGACCCAGCCCTATAGGTAACCAAAAAATTTAATCTGGTAAAAAATAACGCCCATCGAGCTTGTCTCGGGTTTATCCTCCGGGCCGATTCTAGGAAAACCAGATTCTTGTGGTCGGTAAGGACCGTTACCTGGTGCCTAGTCCCCTCCAGGAAGTGGAGCCACTCTTCAAATGCCCATTTAATGGCTAAAAGTTCGCGGTTGCCAATATCATAGTTACTCTCAGTGGGTGAAAACTTCCTGGAGAAGTAGGCACAGGGACGGAGATGGGTGAGGGACCTGGTACCCTGGGACAAGACAGCCCCCACTCCCACCTCGGACGCGTCAACCTCCACGATAAATGGCTCCATTTGGTCGGACTGAATCAACACCGGGGCCGAGATAAAGCACTTCTTAAGGACCTCAAAAGCCTGGACAGCCTCAGGAGGCCAGCGGAGGAGATCAGCACCCTTGCGAGTGAGGTCCGTAAGAGGCTTAGCGATGACCGAGAAGTTAGCAATAAATCTCCTGTAATAATTAGCGAACCCCAAGAAACACTGTAACGCTGTTAGGGATCTGCCAGGTACTACGTCTAGGTATACTCCTGGGATTAATCAATCCACACCTGAGGCCAGACCTGTTCGACTGACACCATCTTCCACCAACCAGGGTGGCAGGCTCAGGAGTGGGAGAGCCTATCGCGGCCTGGTCAGTCGGAGTTAGCTCCGCCCCCTGTCCTTTATTACCTGCCGTGTTCTCTTCCTCAGTGCTTGTAATTCTTCTGGATTCCTGGCCCCACTGCTGCTTGCTCCAGCCTGCTTCTGCCTTGCTGCTGTAATGGCAGGAAGGAGGTGAAGGGAAAGTGAGCCCTAATCTACCCACCGCCCTGTCCCTGCCTACTTGCAACGACCCGCCCTAGGCGACGAGGTACAACTGGGCGGCGGTCCCTACGCTGTCTAAGTGCACAGGAAAACAAACAGGGAACACGCAAGGGAAGGGGCAGTAGCCACGGAACGCCACGAGGAAACGGAGCGGCGAACGAACAGTCAGGACCAGGACGAAGTGAGTACACCCGAGCGGGCACGGAGACAGAAGCAAGCCAGGGGCAAAGCAAAGCAGGTCAAGCAGAACTGCAGCAAGGCAGAAGCGCGGCAGAAGCAGGCTGGAGCAAGCAGCAGTGGGGACAGGAATCCAAAAGAATTACAAGCACTGAGGGAGAGAACAGGACAGGTAATAAAGGACAGGGGGCGGAACTAACTCCGACAGACCAGGCCGCGATAGGCTCTCCCACTCCTGAGCCTGCCACCCTGGTTGGTGGGAGATGGTGTCAGTCGAACAGGTCTGGCCTCAGGTGTGGATTGATTAATCCCAGGAGTATACCTAGATGAAGTACCTGGCAGATCCCTAACAGTACTCCCCCTTTTATGAGGGGCCACCGGACCCTTACTAAGGGGACCCGGTTTAGTGGGGAAGAGAAGGTGGAACCTCCTGATCAATACCCCAGCGTGAACATCACGGGCAGGTACCCAAGTCCTCTCCTCCGGCCCGTATCCTCTCCAATGGACCAGGTACTGGAGGGAGCCCTGGACCATCCTACTGTCCATAATCTTGGCCACCTCGAATTCCACCCCCTCAGGGGTGAGAACGGGAACAGGAGGTATCCTCGAGGGGGACCAGGACGGGGAGCAGCGTTTAAGGAGGGAGGCATGGAAGACGTCATGTATGCGAAAGGATGGGGGCAGCTCCAGACGGAAGGATACAGGGTTGAGGACTTCAATGATCTTATAAGGTCCAATAAATCGGGGAGCAAACTTCCTGGACGGGACCTTAAGGCGCAAGTTCCTGGACGACAACCAGACCAAATCCCCGACGACAAACCGGGGGTTAGCAGAACGTCTACTATCCGCCTGAATCTTTTGTGCGCTCTGGGACGCCTCTAGGTTCTTCTGAACCTGGGCCCAGACAGTGCACAGTTCCCGATGAACATCCTCTACCTCAGGATTATTGGAACAACAAGGGGAGACGGAGGAGAACCTTGGGTTAAACCCGAAATTACAGAAAAACGGGGAGACCCCTGACGAGTTACTGACCCGGTTATTCAGGGAAAATTCAGCAAGGGGAAGGAATGAGACCCAATCGAATTGACAGTCAGAGATGAAACACCTTAAATATTGTTCCAGGGATTGGTTGGTCCTTTCCGTTTGGCCATTAGTTTCGGGATGGAAGGCGGAGGAGAAGGACAGATCAATCTCCAACTTTTTACAAAAAGCTCTCCAAAATAAGGAAACAAATTGTACCCCTCTGTCAGAAACGATATTGACTGGGGCCCCATGGAGACGCAGGATGTGTTTCACAAACAAAGAAGCTAACGTCTTGGCGTTAGGTAGCTTCTTAAGGGGCACAAAGTGGCACATCTTGCTGAAGCGGTCGACTACCACCCACACCACCGACTTGCCCTGAGATGGAGGCAAATCGGTGATAAAATCCATGGAGATATGGGTCCAAGGTCTCTGGGGAATGGGCAAGGAACGTAGTAGGCCCGCAGGTCGGGACCTAGGGGTTTTGGACCTAGCGCAAACCTCACAAGCGGCGACGTAAGCCCTAACGTCTTTAGGCAACCCAGGCCACCAATAGTTTCTGGTAATGAGGTGTTTGGTGCCCAAGATGCCAGGATGACCAGATAGAGCGGAGTCATGGTTTTCCCTGAGTACCCTCAGCCGGTATTGCAGGGGAACAAACAGTTTGTCCCCAGGGACGTTCCCGGGGGCTGCACCCTGATCAGCCGCGATATCAGAAGCTAAATCAGAATCCGTGGCAGAGACGATTATACCAGGGGGTAAAATACAAGCAGGATCCTTCTCGGAAGGAGGATTGGCCATGAAACTACGTGACAGAGCATCAGCCTTAATATTCTTGGACCCAGCCCTATAGGTAACCAAGAAATTAAATCTGGTAAAGAATAGTGCCCACCGAGCTTGTCTAGGATTAAGCCTCCGGGCCGATTCTAGGAAAACCAGATTCTTGTGATCCGTAAGGACCGTTACCTGGTGTCTGGCCCCCTCCAGGAAGTGCCGCCACTCCTCAAAAGCCCATTTAATGGCTAGAAGTTCGCGGTTGCCAATATCATAGTTACTCTCCGTGGGCGAAAACTTCCTAGAGAAGTAAGCACAGGGGCGGAGATGGGTGAGGGAGCTGGTACCCTGGGACAAGACGGCCCCCACTCCAACCTCGGAAGCGTCAACCTCCACAATAAATGGCTCCTCTTGGTTGGGCTGAATCAGCACGGGGGCCGATATAAAGCACTTCTTGAGAGTCTCAAAGGCCTGGACGGCCTCAGGGGGCCAATGGAGGACATCAGCACCCTTGCGGGTAAGGTCCGTAAGAGGCTTAGCGACGACCGAGAAGTTGGCAATAAATCTCCTGTAATAGTTGGCGAACCCTAAAAAACACTGTAACGCCTTAAGGGAGGCCGGTTGGACCCATTCCGCCACAGCCTGAACCTTGGCAGGGTCCATGCGGAATTCATGAGGAGTGAGGATTTGCCCTAAAAATGGTATCTCCTGTACCCCAAAGACACATTTTTCAGTCTTAGCAAACAGATTATTCTTCCGAAGGACCTGGAGCACCTTCCTGACATGCTCCACGTGGGAGGACCAGTCCTTGGAAAACACCAGTATGTCATCAAGGTACACAACAAGAAAATTACCCAGGTACTCTCTCAGGATTTCATTAATAAAATTCTGGAAGACAGCAGGGGCATTACACAACCCAAAGGGCATGACCAGGTATTCGAAATGACCCTCGGGTGTGTTGAACGCAGTTTTCCACTCATCCCCCTCTTTGATGCGGATAAGGTTATATGCCCCCCGTAGATCGAACTTAGAAAACCATTGGGCTCCCTGAACCTGATTAAAAAGATCCGGAATCAAAGGAAGTGGGTACTGGTTCCTTACGGTGACCTTATTCAGGTTACGATAATCAATGCACGGCCTAAGACCACCATCCTTCTTCCCCACGAAGAAGAAGCCAGCACCTACAGGAGAAGTCGAGGGGCGAATGAAACCCTTGGCCAGGCATTCTTGGATATACACCCTCATAGCTTCACGTTCAGGACATGAAAGATTAAATATCCTACCCTTAGGAAGCTTGGCACCAGGCACCAAATCGATAGCGCAATCGTAATCTCTATGGGGGGGCAACACCTCGGAGGCCTCCTTAGAAAACACATCGGCGAAGTCCTGAACAAACTCAGGAAGCGTGTTTACCTCCTCCCGGGGAGAAATAGAGTTAACAGAAAGACATGACATAAGACATTCATTACCCCATTTGGTGAGATCCCCAGTATTCCAATCAAACGTGGGATTATGCAACTGCAACCAGGGAAGGCCTAAAACCAGATCAGACGATAATCCCTGCATCACTAGTACAGAGCACTGCTCCACATGCATGGAGCCAACCAGGAGTTCAAAAACAGGAGTATGCTGAGTAAAATAACCATTAGCAAGGGGAGTTGAGTCGATTCCTACTACAGGGATAGGATAAGGTAAATCAATACAAGGCATCTTTAGAGACATAGCAAATTCCACAGACATGATATTAGCAGATGAGCCAGAATCCACGAAAGCACTGCCCGTGGCAGACCGGCCAGCAAACGAGACCTGAAAGGGAAGCAAAATTTTATTGCGTTTCACATTAACGGGAAATACCTGTGCGCCCAAGTGACCTCCCCGATGATCACTTAGGCGCGGAAGTTTTCCGGCTTCTTATTCTTGCGCCTGGGACAGGTGTTCAGTAGATGCTTGTCGTCCCCACAGTAGAAGCAGAGACCATTCATTCTGCGAAACTCCCTACGTTGTCGAGGGGACATGGAGGCCCCGAGTTGCATAGGTACCTCCGAGTCCTCCGTGGAGGGGCGAGGAGACAGGACCTCGGGGGGGATCGCAGAAAAGTCAGAGGGGAGCACACTGAAGCGTTCTAGCTGACGTTCCCTGAGACGTCGGTCAAGTCGTACTGCTAGGGCCATAACCTGGTCAAGGGAGTCAGACGAGGGGTAGCTAACCAGCAGATCCTTCAGGGCGTCAGATAATCCTAACCTAAACTGGCACATTAGGGCCGGATCGTTCCACCGAGAAGCTACGCACCACTTCCTAAAATCAGAACAGTATTCCTCAACCGGTCTCCTACCCTGACGTAAGGTCACCAGCTGACTCTCGGCTAAAGCAGTCCTGTCAGTCTCGTCGTAAATGAGTCCGAGGGCAGAGAAAAAACGATCAACAGAGGAAAGTTCAGGGGCGTCAGGAGCCAAGGAGAAGGCCCACTCTTGGGGCCCTTCCTGGAGTCGGGATATGATGATACCCACCCGCTGGTTCTCGGAACCTGAGGAGTGGGGCTTTAGGCGGAAATACAGTCTGCAACTCTCCCGGAAGGAGAGAAACGTCTTACGGTCCCCTGAGAACCGGTCAGGTAACTTGAGGTCGGGTTCTAGAGGTGAGGTGAGGGGTACTACTAAAGCAGCGTCACCCTGATTGACCCTTTGGGCCAGGGCCTGGACCTGTAGGGAGAGGCCCTGCATCTGCTGGGTCAGGGTCTCAAGGGGGTCCATGATAGCGTCAGCGTAGGAGAAATGGTAGACTAGGTAAGGGCTTGTAATTATGTAATGGCAGGAAGGAGGTGAAGGGAAAGTGAGCCCTAATCTACCCACCGCCCTCTCCCTGCCTACTTGCAACGACCCGCCCTAGGCGACGAGGTACAACTGGGCGGCGGTCCCTACGCTGTCTAAGTGCACAGGAAAACAAACAGGGAACACGCAAGGGAAGGGGCAGTAGCCACGGAACGCCACGAGGAAACGGAGCGGCGAACAAACAGTCAGGACCAGGACGAAGTGAGTACACCCGAGCGGGCACGGAGACAGAAGCAAGCCAGGGGCAAAGCAAAGCAGGTCAAGCAGAACTGCAGCAAGGCAGAAGCGCGGCAGAAGCAGGCTGGAGCAAGCAGCAGTGGGGACAGGAATCCAAAAGAATTACAAGCACTGAGGGAGAGAACAGGGCAGGTAATAAAGGACAGGGGGCGGAGCTAACTCCGACTGACCAGGCCGCGATAGGCTCTCCCACTCCTGAGCCTGCCACCCTGGTTGGTGGGAGATGGTGTCAGTCGAACAGGTCTGGCCTCAGGTGTGGATTGATTAATCCCAGGAGTATACCTAGATGAAGTACCTGGCAGATCCCTAACAGCTGCAGTTCCGCTTAACCTGCTTTGCTTTGCCCCTGGCTTGCTTCCTTCTCCGTGCTCACTTTCGTATACTCCACTTCATCCTGGTCCTGACTACTCATTCACCGCTCCGTTTCTTCGCGGCGTTCCGTGGCTACTGCCCCTTCCCTTGCGTGTTCCCTGTTTGTTCTCCCGTGCACTTAGACAGCGTAGGGACCGCCGCCCAGTTGTACCCCGTCGCCTAGGGTGGGTCGTTGCAAGTAGGCAGGGACAGGGCGGTGGGTAGATTAGGGCTCACTTTCCCTTCACGTCCTTCCTGCCATTACATAATTACAAGCCCCTACCTAGTCTACCATTTCTCCTACGCTGACGCTATCATGGACCCCCTTGAGACCCTGACCCAGCAGATGCAGGGCCTCTCCCTACAGGTCCAGGCCCTGGCCCAGAGGGTCAACCAGGGTGACGCTGCCTTAGTAGTACCCCTCACCTCACCTCTAGAACCCGACCTCAAGTTACCTGACCGGTTCTCAGGGGACCGTAAGACGTTTCTCTCCTTCCGGGAGAGTTGCAGACTGTATTTCCGCCTAAAACCCCACTCCTCAGGTTCCGAGAACCAGCGGGTGGGTATCATCATATCCCGACTCCAGGAAGGGCCCCAAGAGTGGGCCTTCTCCTTGGCTCCTGACGCCCCTGAACTTTCCTCTGTTGATCGTTTTTTCTCTGCCCTCTGACTCATTTACGACGAGACTGACAGGACTGCTTTAGCCGAGAGTCAGCTGGTGACCTTACGTCAGGGTAGGAGACCGGTTGAGGAATACTGTTCTGATTTTAGAAAGTGGTGCGTAGCTTCTCGGTGGAACGATCCGGCCCTAAGGTGCCAGTTTAGGTTAGGATTATCTGACGCCCTGAAGGATCTGCTGGTTAGCTACCCCTCTTCTGACTCCCTTGACCAGGTTATGGCCCTAGCAGTACAACTTGACCGACGTCTCAGGGAACGTCAGCTTGAACGCTTCAATGTGCTCCCCTCTGACTTTTCTGCGATTCCCCCTGAGGTCCTGTCTCCTCGCCCCTCCACGGAGGACTCGGAGGTACCTATGCAACTCGGGGCCTCCATGTCCCCTCGACAACGTAGGGAGTTTCGCAGAATGAATGGTCTCTGCTTCTACTGTGGGGACGACAAGCATCTACTGAACACCTGTCCCAGGCGCAAGAATAAGAAGCCGGAAAACTTCCGCGCCTAAGTGATCATCGGGGAGGTCACTTGGGCGCACAGGTATTTCCCGTTAATGTGAAACGCAATAAAATTTTGCTTCCCTTTCAGGTCTCGTTTGCTGGCCGGTCTGCCACGGGCAGTGCTTTCGTGGATTCTGGCTCATCTGCTAATATCATGTCTGTGGAATTTGCTATGTCTCTAAAGATGCCTTTTATTGATTTACCTTATCCTATCCCTGTTGTAGGTATCGACTCAACTCCCCTTGCTAATGGTTATTTTACTCAGCATACTCCTGTTTTTGAACTCCTGGTTGGCTCCATGCATTTGGAGCAGTGCTCTGTACTGGTGATGCAGGGATTATCGTCTGATCTGGTATTAGGTCTTCCCTGGTTGCAGTTGCATAATCCCACGTTTGATTGGAATACTGGGGATCTCACCAAATGGGGTAGTGAATGTCTTATGTCATGTCTTTCTGTTAACTCTATTTCTCCCCGGGAGGAGGTAAACACGCTTCCTGAGTTTGTTCAGGACTTCGCCGATGTGTTTTCTAAGGAGGCCTCCGAGGTGTTGCCCCCCCATAGAGATTACGATTGCGCCATCGATTTGGTGCCTGGTGCCAAGCTTCCTAAGGGTAGGATATTTAATCTTTCATGTCCTGAACGTGAAGCTATGAGGGTGTATATCCAAGAATGCCTGGCCAAGGGTTTCATTCGCCCCTCGACTTCTCCTGTAGGTGCTGGCTTCTTCTTCGTGGGGAAGAAGGATGGTGGTCTTAGGCCGTGCATTGATTATCGTAACCTGAATAAGGTCACCGTAACGAACCAGTACCCACTTCCTTTGATTCCGGATCTTTTTAATCAGGTTCAGGGAGCCCAATGGTTTTCTAAGTTCGATCTACGGGGGGCATATAACCTTATCCGCATCAAAGAGGGGGATGAGTGGAAAACTGCGTTCAACACACCCGAGGGTCATTTCAAATACCTGGTCATGCCCTTTGGGTTGTGTAATGCCCCTGCTGTCTTCCAGAATTTTATTAATGAAATCCTGAGAGATTACCTGGGTAATTTTCTTGTTGTGTACCTTGATGACATACTGGTGTTTTCCAAGGACTGGTCCTCCCACGTGGAGCATGTCAGGAAGGTGCTCCAGGTCCTTCGGAAGAATAATCTGTTTGCTAAGACTGAAAAATGTGTCTTTGGGGTACAGGAGATACCATTTTTAGGGCAAATCCTCACTCCTCATGAATTCCGCATGGGCCCTGCCAAGGTTCAGGCTGTGGCGGAATGGGTCCAACCTGCCTCCCTTAAGGCGTTACAGTGTTTTTTAGGGTTCGCCAACTATTACAGGAGATTTATTGCCAACTTCTCGGTCGTCGCTAAGCCTCTTACGGACCTTACTCGCAAGGGTGCTGATGTCCTCCATTGGCCCCTTGAGGCCGTCCAGGCTTTTGAGACCCTCAAGAAGTGCTTTATCTCGGCCCCCGTGCTGATTCAGCCCAACCAAGAGGAGCCATTTATTGTGGAGGTTGACGCATCCGAGGTGGGAGTGGGGGCCGTCTTGTCCCAGGGTACCAGCTCCCTCACCCATCTCCGCCCCTGTGCTTACTTCTCTAGGAAGTTTTCGCCCACGGAGAGTAACTATGATATTGGCAACCGCGAACTTCTAGCCATTAAATGGGCTTTTGAAGAGTGGCGGCACTTCCTGGAGGGGGCCAGACACCAGGTAACGGTCCTTACGGATCACAAGAATCTGGTTTTCCTAGAATCGGCCCGGAGGCTTAATCCTAGACAAGCTCGGTGGGCACTATTCTTTACCAGATTTAATTTCTTGGTTACCTATAGGGCTGGGTCCAAGAATATTAAGGCTGATGCTCTGTCACGTAGTTTCATGGCCAATCCTCCTTCCGAGAAGGATCCTGCTTGTATTTTACCCCCTGGTATAATAGATTCTGCCACGGATTCTGATTTAGCTTCTGATATCGCGGCTGATCAGGGTGCAGCTCCCGGGAACGTCCCTGGGGACAAACTGTTTGTTCCCCTGCAATACCGGCTAAGGGTACTCAGTGAAAACCATGACTCCGCTCTATCTGGTCATCCTGGCATCTTGGGCACCAAACACCTCATTGCCAGAAACTATTGGTGGCCTGGGTTGCCTAAAGACGTTAGGGCTTACGTCGCCGCTTGTGAGGTTTGCGCTAGGTCCAAAACCCCTAGGTCCCGACCTGCGGGCCTACTACGTTCCTTGCCCATTCCCCAGAGACCTTGGACCCATATCTCCATGGATTTTATCACCGATTTGCCTCCATCTCAGGGCAAGTCGGTGGTGTGGGTGGTAGTAGACCGCTTCAGCAAGATGTGCCACTTTGTGCCCCTTAAGAAGCTACCTAACGCCAAGACATTAGCTTCTTTGTTTGTGAAACACATCCTGCGTCTCCATGGGGCCCCAGTCAATATAGTTTCTGACAGAGGGGTACAATTTGTTTCCTTATTTTGGAGAGCTTTTTGTAAAAAGTTGGAGATTGATCTGTCCTTCTCCTCCGCCTTCCATTCCGAAACTAATGGCCAAACGGAAAGGACTAACCAATCCCTGGAACAATATTTAAGGTGTTTCATCTCTGACTGTCAATTCGATTGGGTCTCATTCCTTCCCCTTGCTGAATTTTCCCTGAATAACCGGGTCAGTAACTCGTCAGGGGTCTCCCCGTTTTTCTGTAATTTCGGGTTTAACCCAAAGTTCTCCTCCGTTTCCCCTGGTTGTTCCAATAATCCTGAGGTAGAGGATGTTCATCGGGAACTGTGCACTGTCTGGGCCCAGGTTCAGAAGAACCTAGAGGCGTCCCAGAGCGCACAAAAGATTCAGGCGGATAGTAGACGTTCTGCTAACCCCCGGTTTGTCGTCGGGGATTTGGTCTGGTTGTCGTCCAGGAACTTGCGCCTTAAGGTCCCGTCCAGGAAGTTTGCTCCCCGATTTATTGGACCTTATAAGATCATTGAAGTACTCAACCCTGTATCCTTCCGTCTGGAGCTGCCCCCATCCTTTCGCATACATGACGTCTTCCATGCCTCCCTCCTTAAACGCTGCTCCCCGTCCTGGTCCCCCTTGAGGAAACCTCCTGTTCCCGTTCTCACCCCTGAGGGGGTGGAATTCGAGGTGGCCAAGATTATGGACAGTAGGATGGTCCAGGGCTCCCTCCAGTACCTGGTCCATTGGAGAGGGTACGGGCCGGAGGAGAGGACTTGGGTACCTGCCCGTGATGTTCACGCTGGGGTATTGATCAGGAGGTTCCACCTTCTCTTCCCTACTAAACCGGGTCCTCTTAGTAAGGGTCCGGTGGCCCCTCATAAAAGGGGGAGTACTGTTAGGGATCTGCCAGGTACTACGTCTAGGTATACTCCTGGGATTAATCAATCCACACCTGAGGCCAGACCTGTTCGACTGACACCATCTCCCACCAACCAGGGTGGCAGGCTCAGGAGTGGGAGAGCCTATCGCGGCCTGGTCAGTCGGAGTTAGCTCCGCCCCCTGTCCTTTATTACCTGCTGTGTTCTCTTCCTCAGTGCTTTGTAATTCTTCTGGATTCCTGGCCTCACTGCTGCTTGCTCCAGCCTGCTTCTGCCTTGCTGCAGTTCCGCTTAACCTGCTTTGCTTTGCCCCTGGCTTGCTTCCTTCTCCGTGCTCACTTTGGTATACTCCACTTCATCCTGGTCCTGACTACTCATTCACCGCTCCGTTTCCTCGCGGCGTTCCGTGGCTACTGCTCCTTCCCTTGCGTGTTCCCTGTTTGTTCTCCCGTGCACTTAGACAGCGTAGGGACCGCCGCCCAGTTGTACCCCGTCGCCTAGGGCGGGTCGTTGCAAGTAGGCAGGGACAGGGCGGTGGGTAGATTAGGGCTCACTTTCCCTTCACCTCCTTCCTGCCATTACAAACGCCTTCAGGGAGGCAGGTTGGACCCATTCCGCCACAGCCTGGATCTTGGCGGGGTCCATGTGGAATTCCTGAGGAGTGAGGATTTGACCCAAAAATGGTATCTCCTGCACCCCAAACACACATTTTTCGGTCTTCGCAAACAGTTTGTTTTCCCGAAGGACCTGGAGCACCTTCCTGACATGCTCAATGTGGGAGGACCAGTCCTTGGAAAACACAAGTATGTCATCAAGGTACACTACAAGAAATACCCCCAGGTACTCTCTTAAAATCTCATTTATTAAATTCTGGAAGACCGTGGGAGCATTACACAACCCAAAGGGCATGACGAGGTATTCGAAATGACCTTCGGGCGTGTTAAACGCAGTCTTCCACTCATCCCCCTCTTTGATGCGGATAAGGTTATACGCCCCTCGTAGATCAAACTTAGAGAACCATTGGACCCCCTGAACCTGATTAAAGAGATCAGGAATCAAAGGAAGGGGATACTGGTTCCTTACAGTGACCTTATTCAAGTTACGGTAGTCAATGCATGGCCTAAGACCACCATCCTTCTTCCCTACGAAGAAGAAGCCAGCACCTACCGGAGAAGTAGAGGGGCGAATGTAACCCTTGGCCAGGCATTCCTGGATATACTCTCTCATGGCTTCACGTTCGGGACAAGATTGAATATCCTACCCTTAAGGAGCTTAGCTCCTGGTACCAAATCGATAGCGCAATCGTATTCTCTATGAGGTGGTAACACTTCGGAGGCCTCCTTAGAGAAAACATCAGCGAAGTCCAGAACAAACTCAGGTAGCGTGTTCACCTCCTCAGGGGGAGAAATAGAATTAACAGAAAAACATGACGTCAAGCATTCATTACCCCATTTGGTAAGATCCCCAGTATTCCAGTCAAACGTGGGATTATGCAACTGCAACCAGGGAAGGCCTAGAACCAAATCGGACGATAATCCCTGCATCAACAGTACAGAGCACTGCTCCAAATGCATGGAGCCCACAAGGAGTTCAAAAACAGGGGTATGCTGTGTAAAATAACCATTAGCAAGAGGAGTGGAGTCGATACCCACTACTGGGACAGGTTTAGGCAAATCAATCAAAGGCATAGCTAGAGACATAGCAAATTCCACAGACATGATATTAGCAGACGACCCGGAATCCACGAAGGCACTGCCGGTAGCAGACCTACCATCAAAAGAGACCTGAAAGGGAAGCAAGATTTTATTACGTTTCATATTTACGGGAAATACCTGTGCGCCCAAGTGACCACCCCGATGGTCACTTAGGCGCGGAAGTTTTCCGGCTGCTTATTCTTACGCCTGGGACAGGTGTTCACTTGATGCTTGTCATCCCCACAATAGAAGCAGAGACCATTCTTCCTGCGGAACTCTCTACGTTGTTGGGGGGACACGGAGGCCCCGAGTTGCATAGGTACCTCCGAGTCTTCCGTGGAAGAACGAACCAACGGAACCTCGGGAGGCATCATGGGGGAGTCAGAGGGGAAAACACAAAAACGTTCAAGTTGTCGTTCCCTGAGACGTCGGTCAAGTCGTACCGCTAAAGTCATAACCTGGTCTAGGGAGTCAGAAGAGGGATAGCTAACTAGCAGGTCTTTCAGGGCGTTCGACAGACCCAACCTAAACTGGCACCTTAAGGCAGGGTCATTCCACCGAGAAGCTACACACCATTTCCTAAAGTCAGAGCAATACTCCTCAACAGGTCTCTTACCCTGACGTAAGGTCACCAGCTAACTCTCGGCAAAGGCAGTCCTGTCAGTCTCGTCATAAATGAGTCCGAGAGCAGAAAAGAAAAGATCAACGGAGGAAAGTTCAGGGGCGTCAGGAGCCAAGGAGAAGGCCCATTCTTGGAGCCCTTCCTGGAGCCGGGACATAATTATACCCACCCGCTGGCTCTCAGAACCTGAGGAGTGGGGCTTTAAACGAAAATAGAGCCTAAAACTCTCCCGAAAGGAGAGAAAAGTCTTCCGGTCCCCTGAGAACCGGTCAGGCAACTTGAGGTGGGGTTCAAGAGGTGAGGTGAGGGGTACTACCATGGTAGCATCAGGCTGGTTGACCCTCTGAGCCAGGGCCTGGACCTGTAGGGAGAGACCCTGCATTTGCTGAACCAGGGTCTCAAGGGGGTCCATAGTGGTGTGAGGGACCAGGGTAGAGTAGGTATATGGGCTTGTGATTATGTAATGACAGGGATACGGAAACAAACAAGTGAGCACTAATCTACCCGCCACTCAGTCCCTGCCTACTTGCAACGACCCGCCCTAGGCGACGGGGTACAACTGGGCGACGGTCCCTACACTCAATAAGTGCACGACAGACAACAGACAAGGAAACACAGAACAAAGGGAAATGGGGCAGTTGCCCACGTCAACACCGTTAGCAACAAGAGTAGTAAACGAGCCGAGTCAAACCAGGAGAGTACGAGGTGCCAAACGCAGAGCAGGAGAGTAGTGAACAAGCCGAGTCAAACCAGGAGTGTACGAGGTACCAATCGCAGAGCAGGAGAGTAATCAGCAAGCCGGGGTCAATATGAAGCAAGGACAATAGTACAAGAAGCTGCAGCAGGGCCAGGAAACCAACAGAGAAGAATCACAAGCAAGGAGGAACAGGAAAGGCAGGTATAAATATACAGAGGGCGGGAGCTAGCTCCGTCTGGCCAGGCTGTGATAGGCTCTCCCACTCCTAAGCCCGCCATCCTGAGTGGTGGAAGATGGAGTCAGTCTCACAGACATAGAAGCAGGTGCAGACTGATTACCTATGGGCGTGGATACAGAAGCTGTGCCTGGCAGATCCTTAACACCACACCTTTATATAGTCCCCCTGTAGATATAGCCCACCCCTGTATATAGTATCTTACAAATAGCTCCCCCTATAGTGCTCCACAGAAAGCCCACCGCTGTATATAGCCCTGTATATAGCCCCCCTGTACATATAGTCCACCCCTGTATATAGTGCTCCACAGATGGCCCACCCCTGTATATAGTATAGACTTTATCTACGGGGGGGTTTCTATCAACAGGGGTGGGCTATCTGTGGAGCACTATATACAGGGGTGGGCTATATCTACAGGGGGGCTATATACAGGGGTGGGCGATCTATGGAGCACTATATACAGGGGTGGGCTATATCTACAGGGGGGCTATATACAGGGGTGGACTATATGTGGAGCACTATATACAGGGGTGGACTATATGTGGAGCACTATATATAGGGGTGGGCTATATCTACAGGGGGGCTATATACAGGGTTGGGCTATACGTGGAGCACTATATACAGGGCTGGGCTATATCTACAGGGGCTATATACAGGGGTGGGCTATCTGTAGAGCACTATAGGGGGAGTTATTTGTGGGACACTATATACAGGGGTGGGCTATATGGGGGCACTATCTACAGGGGGCTCTATGGCAGACACTATCTACAGGGGGCTCTATCTACAGGAGGCTCTATGGCAGGCACTATCTACAGGGGGCACAGTGTGTGTGTGTGTGTGTGTGTGAGAAACGGTGTATGGTGCTATTATAATTAGAGGTGCAGTGTATGGCGCTATTATATTTAGGGGCGTAGTGTGTGGTATAATGATAACTTTATCTTTGTTTATAGGTGTATAAATGTTGGAAAAGTGAGAAGCTGAAGACATCTGAGCGGCAAACTGCAGAAATGGGCTGTGATCGGGAGAATTCATCATAGAGGTCTGGACCGGATGGAGAAAAAGAACTAGAATCTGAGACGTCACCGGTGAGTCACTTAATGTAAATGTTTATTCTGCCTCTAATCAGCACTGTAGTCACTGTATGATCTGCAGCGAGATGATTATGATAGAATTTATTTTTTTGTGAATCAGCAACTCCCAGCATATCCTTACCATTGTTTGGACCATGCTGGGAGCTGTAATTTTACACTGTACAAACCTGTACAGCAGGGGTTGCACTAAATTGAGCTGTATTTGTGCTGGTGCTGTATATATGTAATGAGCTTGGTTCTGGTGCTGTATATATGTACTGAGCTTTGTTCTGGTGTTGTATATATGTAATGACCTTAGTTCTGGGGCTGTATATATGTACTGAGCTTGGTTCTGGTGTTGTGTATAGAACTATATTGCTTGTAAAATGTAAAAATGTTTTTATGCTCGAGTTACATAAAAAGAAATGTGGAAAAGAAATGACACGTCATTGATTGGTGGAGAAAACAAACACGGCGAGGGGGAAGGAGATGTCGGGAAAGAGGTGGGGGGGCGCCAAACTGAATCTTTTCCCCGGGTGCTGGAGAACCTAGCTACGCTTCTGCACAAGGTGATCGCCTCCATGCCACGCCGCATTGATAACCCCTCAGCAGTGCACCAGGCTGATCGCCCCCATGCCACGCTGCAGGGTTTTCATTAACTGTTCCCATAATCATCAACATTAACCCCTTTGCGCACCCTGACGTGCCATTACGTACAGGTGCGGGGGGTGATTTTTGGAGTGCGCTCCATATGCTGCGGGTGTCGGCTGTATTTGACAGCGGACACCCTGGAATAACAGCCGGGAGCAGCGATCGCAGCATCTGAGGCGTTGAGAAGAGGGGGGCGGCCCCCTCCGGCAGCGGGTGTCTGAGTGAGATCGGGGGGTGGCGACGGTTGTTATGGCAGCCCAGGGGCCTAATGAAGACCCCCAGGGCTGTCTTCAATCTGCCTCTGCTACCAGATGACTGTAAAAATGACGATATACTGCAATACATTAGTATTCAAGTCCCCTAGGGGGACTAATAAAATGTGTGAAAAAAAGTAAAAAAAAAGTTTTTAGTAGTGAAATAAAAATGTAAATATTAAAAGTTCAAAAAACCCCCCTTTTCCCATTTTCCCCCTAAAGTAATGTAAAAAATAAAAAAAGTTAACAGAATTGGTATCGCTGCGTCCGTAAAAGTCTGAACTATTGCAATATAGCGTTATTTAATGCGCACGGTGAACGCCGTAAAAATGTAAAACACCAAAATCGCTATTTTTTGGTCAACTTATTCAAAACTTACATTCAAAACAAATGTAATAAAAAGTGATCAAGAAGTTCTACGTACCAAAAAATGGTACCGATGAAAACGACAGCTCGTCCCGCAAAAAATAAGCCCTCACATCGCTCAATCGGTGAAAAAATCAAAAAGTTATGGCTCAGAATGCGGCGACACAAAACATTCTTTTTTTTTTAACAAAAAGTTTATTATCAATAAAAGTAGTAAAATATAAACAAAATGAAATAAATTTGGTATCACCGGAATCGTATTGAGCCAAGGAATAAAAATAAGTTGTCGTTTTTACCGCACGGTGAAAGCCGTAAAAACGAAACCCCAAAAATAATTGAGGAATCTCAGTTTTTTCCATTTTCAGCCCGCAAAGAATAATTTTTTTCAGTTTCCCACTAAATTATATGGAACTATAAATGGTACAAAAAGAAACGACAAAAAATAAGCCCTCGCACCGCTCTATTGTAGGAAAAATAAAAAAGTTCTGGCTCTTGGAATGTGGGGAGCGAAAAACGAAAATCAAAAATTAAAAAATGTCTTCGTCCCGAAGGAGTTGAAAGAAAAACTAAATAAATCCTCTGTGTGTGATGAATCTATAGAATATACGAGGGACATGTTTTGAATTGAATTACTGAAATAAAGTAATTCATTTAGAAGGACGTGTGTGTGCGGGTGTTGTGTGTGTGTTGGTGTGTGTGTGTAGTGTGTGGTGTGTGTGTGTGTGTGCAGGTGTTGGTGTGTGTTGTTGGTGTGTGTGTGTGTGTGTGTGTGTAGGTGTTGGTGTGTGTTGTTGGTGTGTGTGTGTGTTTGCAGGTGTTGGTGTGTGTGCAGGTGTTGTTGGCGTG
Source organism: Rhinoderma darwinii (assembly GCF_050947455.1). NCBI lineage: Eukaryota > Metazoa > Chordata > Amphibia > Anura > Rhinodermatidae > Rhinoderma > Rhinoderma darwinii. The sequence goes on along the minus strand of NC_134691.1, from coordinate 341,451,646 downwards.
TGTGTGTGTGTGTGTTGTGTGTTGTGTTCGTGTGTGTGTGCAGGTGTTGGTGTGTGTGTGCGTGGGTGTTGGTGTGTTTGCAGGTGTTGTGTTGTTGGTGTGTGTGTGTGCAGGTGTTGGTGTGTGTGTGTGTTGTGTGTGTGTCTTGTGTGTGTTGTGTGTGTACGGGTGTTGTGTTGTGTATGTGTTGTGTGTGTACGGGTGTTGTGTTGTGTATGTTTTGTGTGTATGTGTGCAGGTGTTGTATTGTGTATGTGTTTGTGTGTGTGTACACACGCGCGCGTGCGGGTGTTGTATGGGTGTTGTGTGTGTGTTGTGTTTTGTGTGTGTTTTGTGTGTGTTGTGTTGTTGATGTTGTGTCTGTGTGGGTGTTGTGTGTGTATGTGTTTTGTGTGTTGTGTGTGTGGGTGTGTTGTGTGTGTTGTTGATGTTGTGTCTGTGTGGGTGTTGTGTGTGTTGTGTGTGCGGGTGTTGTGTATGTGTTGTGTGTGTGTTGTGTTTTGTGTGTGTTGTGTGTGGGTGTTGTGTTGTTGATGTTGTGTCTGTGTGGGTGTTGTGTGTATGTGTTTTGTGTGTTGTGTGTGGGTGTGTTGTGTGTGTGTGTTGTGGGTGTTGTGTGTGTATGTGTTTTGTGTGTTGTTGTGTTGGTGTGTGTGTTGTGTGTGGGTGTGTTGTGTGTGTGTTTTTGATTTTGTGTCTGTGTGGGTGTGGTGTGTGTTGTGTGTGCGGGTGTTGTGTATGTGTTGTTGTGTGGTGTGTGTGTTGTGTGTTGTGTGTATGATGCAGTGTCAGAGGTGGGCTCTGAGCTGACAGGGGGTGGAGCGCAGCTGCAGGGTGAGGAGGGGGTGTTTGGAGCGTTTCTTCATGTCAGGCTGAGGGAGGAACTTCCTGCTTTCTTTCCTCTCCAGCAGCTCACAGAGATTTTTTCTTTAGGCCTCGGCTCGGCTGTGGGGTATTTGGGGGATCGGCTGCGGGGTATTTGGGGGTGCAGCCCCGGTTCATGGCATTACGGGAGAGGCCGTCGTCCGGTTGCGTCAGGCAGGCGTCAGCCCCCGGTTTGGGTCCCACATGATCTGCTCGGTGACAGCAGGAGACAGGCTGAGCCTCTCGTCCGCCCGGAGAGAGCTGGAGAAGCCCCTACCGGAGGGAGACGCTGCGCAGGTACGAGGGGCTGATAGTTGGGGGTGACGTCTGCGGGGGCCATGGCAGGGCACACGTGTCCGCTCATCATTATACCGTCCTTTATATGATGCCAACATATCCCGCAGAACATGTGACTTGTTACTCGGGATCCCTGGTCTGTCTGTGTGTGTTGTGTGTGTGTGTTGTGTGTGTGTGTGTGTGTGTGTATATATATATATTCTATTACACACCCGCCACATAAATATGCGAAATATCCCAGCGCCGAGGAATGGCCAAACTAATGTGGTTTTGCGTCCGTTCTTCAAGTTGCCCAGACTATGAGGGTATGTTCACACGACCTCTTTTCAGACGTAATGGAGGAGTTTTACTCCTGAAAAGACGGCTCCAATACGTCGGCAAACATCTGCTCGTTGCTTGCAATAGGTCTTACGATGTTCTGTGCCGATGAGCTGTAATTTTACGCGTCGCTGTCAAAAGACGGCGTGTAAAATTACAGCCTCGTCAAAGAAGTGCATGTCACTTCTTGGGACGTAATTGGAGCCGTTTTTCATTGACTTCAATGAAGAACAGCTCCAATTACGTCCGTAAAAGACGCCGCAAAAAACGTGAGTACTTGCAAAAACTTCTGAAATTCAGGAGCTGTTTCCTCCTGAAAACCGCTCCGTAATTTCAGATGTATTTGGCGTTGTCGTGTGCACATACCCCTACTGTGTTAGGCCTTAATCAGACGAACGTGTAATACGTCCGTGATACGCGCGTGAAAATCACACGCGTCGCACGGACCTATGTTAGTCTATAGGGCCGTTCAGACAGTCCGTGATTTTCATGCAGCGTATGTGCGCTGCGTAAAACTCACAACATGTTCTATACTTGCCCGTTTTTCGCGCATCACGCACCATTGAAGTCAATAGGTGTGTGAAAATCGCGCACGGCACATCAGGAAGCTCTTCCGTGTGCCGCGCGTGATTCGCGCTACAGTTGTAAAACAAATAAATGAAAACATAAAAACCGCGTGTCATAAGCACGGCATATGCGTGAAAATCACGCAGCCGCGCAGCACATACTGATGACACACGCAACTGCAACGCGCAAAACGCACACGTTGGTGTGAATAAGGCTTTACATGGTTACCGCTGCCGTGTGCATTACCCTCCTCCTGCGGCGTTACTTTTTGCACTATCCCCGTACTGTGACATCATGGCTGCATTATACCTGCATGTCATATCATTATATTGTTTGTTTTTCTACGCTGTGATGTCACAATTTACATGGCGACCTTTTTTGCGAGAGTTATTCCTGTGCTACAAAATCATGTTTATGTCTCTACGGTGACATCACTGTGTACAATATCTTTAAACTGTGACATCACTGTGTGCAATAACCTTGTCCTGTGACATCACTGTGTACAATATCTTTAAACTGTGACATGACTGTGTGCAGTATCCTTGTCCCTGTGACATCACTGGGTGCATTTTCCTTGTACTGTGATATCATTGTGTACATTTTACAGTGTGCATTATCCTCCTGCTGTGACATTACTGTGTTCAGAATCCTTGTACTGTGACATCACTGTATGCATTATACTTATACTGTGACATCACTGTATGCATTATTCTTCTACTGTGTCATCACTGTGTGCATTATACTTATACTGTGACATTACTGTGTGCATTATCCTTGTACCATGACATCACTGTGTATATGATCCTTGTACTGTGACATTACTGTGTGCATTATCCTTGTACTATGACATCACTGTGCGCATTATACTTATACTGTGACATTACTGTGTGCATTATCCTTGTTCCATGACATCACTGTTTGTATGATCCCTGTACTTTGACATCACTGTGTGCATTATCCCTGTACTGTGACATCACTGTGTATATGATCCTTGTACTGTGACATCACTGTGTGTATGATCCCTGTACTGTGACATCACTGTGTGCATTATATCTGCTCATTAGGGAAACCATAATATTGCTACGTTTTTCATGCTCTCAACTTGCTGCTGATGGTGGTTATGGTGGAGTGGGGCCCCGTTACAAGTTCTGCTGTGGGGCCCTATGTTTACTTGATACAGCCCTGGAACTTTTTTTTTTTTATAGGGTGAGGATTATTATCATTCTTTTACATATGAGAAACTCGGCCGGGTATACAGCACCACACAGAACTACGTGGTCTACAATATGGTACCATGTTGTGCACTGTATTGGGGGGCTGCACACAGCGATGTGGACGATGCCGTGCTGAGCAGCTCTGACCTATACGGGAGCGATGTAATATAAGATATATAGACATCTCTCTCCGCTCTGTCACTGTGTGGTTGAGCGGTGCAATACCGTCAGTGACCACTAGCTTAGCTGATACCAGACGCCCTTTAATATGCAGATACAATTCAACAATTTTAGTGATATTTGCTTTATTTTTGTGCCCATGTTAAGAGACCCCATACAGTAAAATGGTCAGAACCTCATACAACTCTGTGGATGATCCCACACAGCGGCAGGATCGCAGGGACTCAATGTTTAGCATTCAATAAAATGAACACTAAATGTCAAAGCTGAAAACCCCATTGAATGGGTCTAATCTACAGACACGAACATGGCTGCAAAACAAGGACAGAAATCCCAGGGTCAGCCTCTTATTTATGCTACTGCTTCTCGGCCAATACCACGTCAGATAGTTACTGCGGTAAATCTGTCTTGTGGTTCAGCCACCACTAGAGGGAGCTCACTACATACAGATATATACAGCTCCCATAGAGTTACATGATAACATTCTGCTACCTGCAGCCACCACTAGGGGGAGCTCACTACATACAGATATATAGAGCTCACATAGAGTTACATGATAACATTCTGCTATCTGCAGCCACCACTAGGGGGAGCTCACTACATACAGATATATACAGCTCCCATAGAGTTACATGATAACATTCTGCTACCTGCAGCCACCACTAGGGGGAGCTCACTATATACAGATATATACAGCTGCCATAGAGTTACATGATGATCTGCTGCCTGCAGACACCACTAGGGGGAGCTCACTACATACTGATATATGCAACTTCTATAGCGTTACATGATAACATTCTGCTGCCTGCAGCGACCACTAGGGGGAGCTCACTACATACAGATATATACAGCTCCCATAGAGTTACATGATAACATTCTGCTGACTGCAGCGACCATTAGGGGGAGCTCACTACATACAGATATATACAGCTCCCATAGAGTTACATGATAAGATTCTGCTGCCTGCAGCTACCACTAGGGGGAGCTCACTACATACTGATATATACAACTTCTATAGAGTTACATGATCACATTCTGATGCCTGCAGCCACCACTAGGAGGAGCTCACTACATACAGATATATACAGCTCCCATAGAATTACATCATAATAATCAGCTGCCTGCAGTCACCACTAGGGGGAGCTCACTACATACAGATATATACAGCTCCCATAAAGTTACATGATAACATTCTCCTGCTGCCACCACTAGGGGGAGTTCACTACATACAGATATATACAGCTCCCATAGAATTACATCATAATATTCTGCTGCCTGCAGCCACCACTAGAGGGAGCTCACTACATACAGATATTGATAACATTCTGTCTGCTTGCAGTCACCACTAGGGGGAACAAACAGCATATTGATTAAAAATCTGCATGCAGTGAGCTCCCCCTTGTGGCGGCTGCGTGCAAATTCTATGACTGTGTGAAAGGTTGTAGAGGAAGCAGGTTAGTGTTGGGCCCCATCAAGGGCCCAGCTCTGGGTTGTATATATTCTCCTTGTAGATAGTATATAAAGATATATCAGGATATTAGACGGACCATGGACTGACCCACTGACCACGGTCCTCTTCTTCTTCCTCCAGGTCCCGGTGACCTTTGATGATGTGGCTGCGTATTTTTCGGAGGAGGAATGGAAGGATCTGGAGGAATGTCAGAAAGAGCTGTACAAGGACATGATGAAAGAGAATTATGAAGCTCTCATTACTCTGGGTAGTCAGACCATTCACTTCTATACCTGGAAATGGATAAATACTGATATTCTGCAGACTATTACACCACTGACCTCTCTACAGATCTGCAGAACATTGCTCCTCTACCTCCTGACAGATACATAGTGATATATCCTGCAGATTATTACACCACTCACCTCTCTACAGATCTGCAGAACATCGCTCCTCCACCTCCTGACAGATACATAGTGATATATCCTGCAGATTATTACACCACTGACCTCTCTACAGATCTGCAGAACATCGCTCCTCTACCTCCTGACAGATACATAGTGATATATCCTGCAGATTATTACACCACTGACCTCTCTAGAGATCTGCAGAACATCGCTCCTCTACCTCCTGACAGATACATAGTGATATATCCTGCAGATTATTACACCACTGACCTCTCTACAGATCTGCAGAACATTGCTCCTCTACCTCCTGACAGATACATAGTGATATATCCTGCAGATTATTACACCACTGACCTCTCTACAGATCTGCAGAACATTGCTCCTCTACCCCCTGACAGATACATAGTGATATATCCTGCAGATTATTACACCACTGACCTCTCTACAGATCTGCAGAACATCGCTCCTCTACCTCCTGACAGATACATAGTGATATATCCTGCAGATTATTACACCACTGACCTCTCTACAGATCTGCAGAACATCGCTCCTCTACCTCCTGACAGATACATAGTGATATATCCTGCAGATTATTACACCACTGACCTCCCTACAGATCTGCAGAACATTGCTCCTCTACCCCCTGACAGATACATAGTGATATATCCTGCAGATTATTACACCACTGACCACTATAGATCTGCAGAACATCGCTCCTCTACCTCCTGACAGATACAGAGTGATATATCCTGCAGATTATTACACCACTGACCTCTCTACAGATCTGCAGAACATTGCTCCTCTACCTCCTGACAGATACATAGTGATATATCCTGCAGATTATTACACCACTGACCTCTCTACAGATCTGCAGAACATTGCTCCTCTACCTCCTGACAGATACATAGTGATATATCCTGCAGATTATTACACCACTGACCTCTCTACAGATCTGCAGAACATCGCTCCTCTACCTCCTGACAGATACATAGTGATATATCCTGCAGATTATTACACCACTGACCACTATAGATCTGCAGAACATCGCTCCTCTACCTCCTGACAGATACAGAGTGATATATCCTGCAGATTATTACACCACTGACCTCTCTACAGATCTGCAGAACATTGCTCCTCTACCTCCTGACAGATACATAGTGATATATCCTGCAGATTATTACACCACTGACCTATCTACAGATCTGCAGAACATTGCTCCTCTACCTCCTGACAGATACATAGTGATATATCCTGCAGATTATTACACCACTGACCTCTCTACAGATCTGCAGAACATCGCTCCTCTACCTCCTGACAGATACATAGTGATATATCCTACAGATTATTACACCACTGACCTCTGTAGAGATCTGCAGAACATTGCTCTGCTCTCTACCTCCTGACAGATACATAGTGATATATTCTGCAGATTATTACACCACTGACCTCTCTAGAGATCTGCAGAACATCGCTCCTCTACCTCCTGACAGATACATAGTGATATATTCTGCAGATTATTACACCACTGACCTCTCTACAGATCTGCAGAACATTGCTCCTCTACCTCCTGACAGATACATAGTGATATATCCTGCAGATTATTACACCACTGACCGCTCTAGAGATCTGCAGAACATTGCTCCTCTACCTCCTGACAGATACATAGTGATATATCCTGCAGATTATTACACCACTGACCTCTCTACAGATCTGTAGAACATTGCTCCTCTACCTCCTGACAGATACATAGTGATATATCCTGCAGATTATTACACCACTGACCTCTCTACAGATCTGCAGAACATTGCTCCTCCACCTCCTGACAGATACATAGTGATAGATCCTGCAGATTATTACACCACTGACCTCTCTACAGATCTGCAGAACATTGCTCCTCTACCTCCTGACAGATACATAGTGATATATCCTGCAGATTATTACACCACTGACCTCTCTACAGATCTGCAGAACATTGCTCCTCCACCTCCTGACAGATACATAGTGATAGATCCTGCAGATTATTACACCACTGACCTCTCTACAGATCTGCAGAACATTGCTCCTCTACCTCCTGACAGATACATAGTGATATATCCTGCAGATTATTACACCACTGACCTCTCTACAGATCTGCAGAACATTGCTCCTCTACCTCCTGACAGATACATAGTGATATATCCTGCAGATTATTACACCACTGACCTCTCCAGAGATCTGCAGAACATCGCTCCTCTACCTCCTGACAGATACATAGTGATATATCCTGCAGATTATTACGCCACTGACCTCTCTACAGATCTGCAGAACATTGCTCCTCTACCTCCTGACAGATACATAGTGATATATCCTGCAGATTATTACACCACTGTCCTCTCTACAGATCTGCAGAACATCGCTCCTCTACCTCCTGACAGATACATAGTGATATATGCTGCAGATTATTACACCACTGACCTCTCTAGAGATCTGCAGAACATCGCTCCTCCACCTCCTGACAGATACATAGTGATATATTCTGCAGATTATTACACCACTGACCTCTCTACAGATCTGCAGAACATCGCTCCTCTACCTCCTGACAGATACATAGTGATATATACTGCAGATTATTACACCACTGGCCTCTCTACAGATCTGCAGAACATTGCTCCTCTACCTCCTGACAGATACATAGTGATATATCCTGCAGATTATTACACCACTGACCTCTCTACAGATCTGCAGAACATTGCTCCTCTACCTCCTGACAGATACATAGTGATATATCCTGCAGATTATTACACCACTGACCTCTACAGATCTGCAGAACATCCTCCTCTACCTCCTGACAGATACATAGTGATATATCCTGCATATTATTACACCACTGACCTCTCTACAGATCTGCAGAACATTGCTCCTCTACCTCCTGACAGATACATAGTGATATATCCTGCAGATTATTACACCACTGACCTCTCTACAGATCTGCAGAACATTGCTCCTCTACCTCCTGACAGATACATAGTGATATATTCTGCAGATTATTACACCACTGACCTCTCTACAGATCTGCAGAACATCGCTCCTCTACCTCCTGACAGATACATAGTGATATGTCCTGCAGATTATTACACCACTGACCTCTCTACAGATCTGCAGAACATCGCTCCTCTACCTCCTGACAGATACATAGTGATATATCCTGCAGATTATTACACCACTGACCTCTCTACAGATCTGCAGAACATCGCTCCTCTACCTCCTGACAGATACATAGTGATATATCCTGCAGATTATTACACCACTGGCCTCTCTACAGATCTGCAGAACATTGCTCCTCTACCTCCTGACAGATACATAGTGATATATCCTGCAGGTTATTACACCACTGACCTCTCTACAGATCTGCAGAACATTGCTCCTCTACCTCCTGACAGATACATAGTGATATATCCTGCAGATTATTACGCCACTTTAGATCATACCTTTGGTATCAAATGTCTTTTTATGAAATATTGTGGCTCGGAGTATCGTCTTCCTCTAACATACAGTTCATGTCTATCTGCAGAAGACGCGTCAGTCAATGAGAAGGACAAGACGAAGTTCACTGATAAACCGGAGCATGTCGACCCTTCTTCTCTCCCCGTGTTGGATCAGTCTTCATCTTGCCCAGAGATTGAGGACGACCTCGCGTGTCCCTCCACTCCCAGCCGGTCCCAGCAAAGTCAGGCCGGAAACCAAGTGGAAGCCGCCACTTCTTATACCGAAAGTTTCAGCCCAGGCGCCGCGCAGCCCGACTCTCTAAAAGACGAGACGGAGAAACTCTACCAGTGCCCAGAGTGCGGCAAGAACTTCCGAAAGCGGGACAGCCTGAAGCGCCACCAGCAGACGCACACGGGGGAGCGCCCCTATAACTGCATCGAATGTGGAAAAAGTTTCATCCAGAAGCAACACTTGGTGACTCACTTGAGGACGCACACGGGGGAGAGGCCCTACAAATGTGACGAGTGCGGGAAAAGCCTGAGCACTAACGAACGTCTGAAGATCCACCAGAGGATTCACACGGGGGAGAGGCCCTACAAGTGCGGGGACTGTGGGAAGAGCTTCCGAGCCCATCGGGTCCTCAAGGTCCATCAGCAGACGCACACCGGGGAGAGGATCCACAAGTGCGAGGACTGCGGGAAGCGGTTTAGGCACAAGCAGACTCTTTTAGCCCACCAGAGGAGTCACTCGGGTGAGACCACCTACAGTTGCAACGAGTGCGGCGAGAGTTTCCGCACCTTCAAGCACCTTAAGTTTCACCAGAAACAACATCGCGGGGAAAAACCGCATGAGTGCGAGGACTGCGGGAAGGGTTTCCGCAAACGGGAACATCTGAGGCGCCATCAGCAGATCCATACCGGCGAACGTCCGTTTTCTTGTGAAGAGTGTGGCAAGGGTTTTATCCAAAAACATCACCTGGTCAGACACCAGAGAACTCACACGGGGGAGAGACCCTTCACTGTGGTAATTGTCGAGGAGTTCCCCTATAATGGCTCCTCTACTGGCACGTGCCGGGGGAGCCCCCATATCTGCAGCGAATGTGGTAAGAGCTTCACAACGTACGAGCATCTAAAGCGGCACAACCGAATACACACCGGCGAGCGGCCCAACAAGTGCGATGACTGTGACCGGACCTTCAAGTCTCAGAAACTCCTCAAGGCTCATCAAAAAGCCCAGGACGAGGAGACGGGACTCTGCCGGGACGAAGACGCCAAGAACGGCGAGAGCCAGAGGATCGGATCCGGCGAAAAACCGTTCGAATGTGGCGAATGCGGCAAAACGTTCCGATTCCTGAAGCACTTGAAGTTCCACCTGCACACTCACACCGGCGAGAGACCCTTCAAGTGTGAGTCGTGCCAGAAGACGTTCCGGAAACGCGATTGTTTGAAGAGGCATCAGCAGATCCACACGGGTGAGAGGCCCTTCACCTGCACGGACTGCGGAAAGGGCTTTATCCAGAAGCAGCATTTAGTGAGACACCAGAGAACGCACACCGGGGAACGTCCTTATATCTGTAGTGAATGTGGGAAGACCTTCAGCACCTGTGAGCACCTTAAAATACACGGTCGTACCCACACCGGGGAGAAGCCCTACAAGTGCAATGACTGTGGGCAAAGCTTCCGCAAGAGAGAATACCTAAAATGCCACCAGCAGACCCACACCGGAGAAAGACCCTTCACCTGCTCCGAGTGCGGAAAAAGCTTCATCCAGAAGCATCATCTCATCGCCCATCTACGTACCCACACCGGAGAGAGACCGTACCAGTGCAACGACTGCGGTAAGACCTTTAGGCACAAGCAGAATCTCACCACACATCAAAAGACCCACGGGATTGGCCTGTAGGATGGAAACGTCTACAAGGATTTCCTCTCGCTGCCTTCGAATGCCACTGTGGACCCGGAGATCGATATCTCCTGCTCTTATATTATATAATCATGGCCATATTACCTACTCATAATAGGATGATAATGACCGGCCGCACCCCGGACTGCAATAAGTCAGGTCTATGGTTGTTGGATACAACATTTTTGTTTTTTTCCGGTTGATGTCTTTTGTGTTCGAGATGATTGATCGAAATGGAAATAAGATGTGCCAAGCGGGAAGTCGGACTTGCGTCTTAAGCTTCTTGCACCGATATAATGAAGACTTGGCTTCGTTATATTGTAAAGTGCCGATTCCTCCCCCGTTCTCCACCCTTAAAGAGCCCTGCGCCAGGGTGTTCTTCAGTATAAACCGGTTCACCCGATGGGGTATTGCGGACGTGATAGAGATGGCGCGCGCCAACATACCCAAATTATGCACACGGTATTATTATAGGGCAACAAGACCTATGGACACAGGCGCCATTGTCAGACTCCTCCCACATTTCCCGATCGCAGGACGTCAGGGCAGGCCGTAGCCTCATTCTCGGCCTCGGGGAGTAATGGCCGACCTTGTGCGACTCGCCATATAACATGTTACATTGTACGCCGGATATGTGGAATGTGCAGTCCTCCGACCGTACCGTTATTTTTATAATATAAATCGCAGTATTTACTTTATGTCTCCGCCTTTATTTCTCCGGATGATTTCGGGTCTCCGGGCGCCATCGCTCTACTGTCGAATTCTCGTGAGGTCCTACAAATAGAATATAAAGGGGCTCGTGTATCAATGTTCAACATGCGCCATATTTATCAGGATATTGGAAAACGTTTAGAAACAGACGCAATCGTTTTGTTTCCACATATGCACCTAAACAGGATGGGATTAGGTTAGGTTTTCAGCCTAGGGATGTAAAGAAGAAGGTTTCCATTCACAGAGAGCAAGCAGAGATCATGCAAACAGGGGAGGATTGAAGCAGAAAGTATATTAGAAAGTTGCATAATGTTAATGTATTATTCTAGGTGCAATGTATGTTGACAGGTGTTTCGTCCCACCGCCCATCAGGTTTCCTTAGGTATTCCGCTGCAGGGTAAATTATTTTTGCCGGAAAAAAAAATACCAGAGCCCCTGAACAGATGTGAACAGAGACGTAGCCAACAGCAGAAAATCGGATGGTACTGAGGACTCATTGTGGAACAGCGCGGGGTTAATACTGGACTTGATGTTTTGGGTAATTACACATTTACACTCCCCATCTATGACAAATGGGAACTACATACAAGAGGCTCCCCCATGTGGTGAGGAAGATGAACTGCATCCAACTGAAATACATTTCCTCTTCTCAATCCACTAGATAAAGCTTTTACAAAACTACAAGTTACAGGCTGTCAGGGCATGCTGGGAGTTATAGTTTTGCCAGGTTGGAGACCATCGATATAAAGGCTCTATTTTATTTATTTCCTCTTGCTTACATAGCGCCAACATATTCCACGGAGATTCACATCAGTCCCTGTTTCAAACTTTACATAATAAATTGAGCAGAATCGCTGCACTTATCTCAGGAAATTTCTCATCCGTGAGAAGAATTAGATTCACTGACAGCAAGCAGAGATCTTAAAAGTGGTCAGGAATGATCAAGGGGGGGGGGGTTATCAACCCTTCTACGCCATTTTTCGGGTGGAGAAAAGTTACAATTTGCAACTTTTTGCTTATTTTGTGTTACCTTTGGCACTTTTGTGGAAGAGGTGAGATTTCACAACACGATAGAGGCCCATGCTGGGCATCGTACCTTGACTCCCCCCCCACCCCCCCTTCCCGATCAGGCTACCCTCCCAACCCCCCCATAAATAAAAAAATTACAATTTAAAGGGGTTTGCCCATTAGGGACATTTGCAGCGTATCCACAGGATATGTCATAAATGTCAGATAGATGCGGGTCCCACCTCTGGGACCTGCGCCTTTCTCCAGACTGGGGCCCCCTAAGCCTCGTTCTTCCTCCTGGCCACTTCCTGATTACATGGTCGGGAATTACGAAAACTGCAAGCCTTGCTGAGCTACGCTGCTTCCATAGCGACCAAAGACGTGAATGGCAGTTACAGAAAGAGTGTAGCATGCGAGCTGCGCTGCTTCCATAGCTGTCACGTGCCGCACCGCTTCCATAGCTGTTCCGTGCCGCGCTGCTTCCACAGCTGTCCCGTGCCGTGCTGCTTCCATAGCTGTCCCGTGCCGCGCCGCTTCCATAGCTGTCCCGTGCCGCGCCGCTTCCATAGCTGTCCCGTGCCGCGCCGCTTCCATAGCTGTCCCGTGCCACGCTGCTTCCATAGCTGTCCCGTGCCACGCTGCTTACATAGCTGTGCCGCGCCGCTTCCATAGCTGTCCCGTGCTGCGCCGCTTCCATAGCTGTCCCGTGCCGCGCTGCTTACATAGCTGTGCCGCGGCGCTTCCATAGCTGTCCCGTGCTGCGCCGCTTCCATAGCTGTCCCGTGCTGCGCCGCTTCCATAGCTGTCACGTGCCGCGCCGCTTCCATAGCTGTCCCGTGCCGCGCCGCTTCCATAGCTGTGCCGCGCCGCTTCCATAGCTGTCCCGTGCCGCGCCGATTCCATAGCTGTCCCGTGCCGCGCCACTTCCATAGCTGTCCCGTGCCGCGCCGCTTCCATAGCTGTCACGTGCCGCGCCGCTTCCATAGCTGTCACGTGCCGCGCCGCTTCCATAGCTGTCACGTGCCGCGCCGCTTCCATAGCTGTCCCGTGCTGCGCTGCTTCCATAGCTGTCCCGTGCCGCGCTGCTTCCATAGCTGTCACGTGCTGCGTCGAAAGGTAGAACGGGGTTTAGGGGGCCCCGTTCTAGAGATAGGTGGGGGCTCCAGAGGTGGAACCTGCATCTATCTGACATTTATGACCTATCCTTTTAGGGTATGTTCACACGGTCTATTTTCAGCCGTTTTTCAGTCCGTAAGCGCCCCAAAAAACGGGCTGAAAAATCAGAAGCGGAACGCCTACAATATCTGCCCATTGATTTCAATGGGAAATATGGCGTTCTATACTGAGCTGTGCGGCTGCGCAGCTCAGTATCGAAATACAGGAAATAGCGGTATCGAACCGTTTAGGGATGCACAGTATCGAAACAGTATCGAATTTTCGATGCACCGTGCATCCCTACCCAGGACACACACTGCTAGTAAGCCCCGCCCAGGACACACACTGCTAGTAAGCCCCGCCCAGGACACACTGCTGGTAAGCCTCGCCCAGGACACACTGCTAGTAAGCCCCGCCCCGGACACACACTGCTAGTAAGCCCCGCCCAGGACACACACTGCTAGTAAGCCCCGCCCAGGACACACACTGCTAGTAAGCCCCGCCGGGGACACACAGTGCTAGTAAGCCCCGCCCAGGACACACTGCTAGTAAACCCCGCCCAGGACACGCACTGCTAGTAAGCCCCACCCAGGACACGCACAGCTAGTAAGCGGCCCAGGACATACACTGCTAGTAAGCCCCGCCCAGGACACAGTGCTAGTAAGCCCCGCCCAGGACGCACAGTGCTAGTAAGCTACTCCCATGACACACTGCTAGTAAGCCCCACCCAGGACACACAGTGCTAGTAAGCCCCGCCCAGGAGACCCAGTGCTAGTAAGCCCCACCCAGGACACACACTGCTAGTAAGCCCCGCCCAGGAAACACACTGTTAGTAAGCCCCGCCCAGGACACTCTGCTCTTAAGCCCCGCCCAGGGCGCACACACAGCTCAGAGTCCCTGCCTCCGAGTGTCTGAAGAGATGGCTGCTCCTTCTCCAGCAGCCCCTCCGTGTCTCTATGTCTACCCCTTCTCATCTATTGTCAGTCCTGACCTCATGGAAGTCCTGACCTTCTGACCACTTTGACACTTACCTGGTGAGCTGGCAGGGGAGATGGGCAGATGAATAATGAGGGCGTACTGGAGGCACCAGCTCCTACTGCTCAGGGGCTTTTGTGGTTTTTAGGTCACACAGCTTTTGCTAGGATATGCTGGAATCTGTAGTTCCACAAGTCACACTGATCTACAGAGCACTTCACTAGTATACTATTACTGACAGGAGGCCTGTGGAACTACAGATTGCAGCATATAGAGATGCCATAGGTTCCTACTATATTAAAAGCTTCAAGAGATTTTTTATGAAAATGTCCGTGTGTTTTGTGCTACTTTATAATTAGCTTTTATTAAAAAAAAATTTACTTTTTGAGATACAGCTGCTTTGTATTCTGTATATAGAGCAACTTTATCGTTAGCCAAATTATGTTCCCTTCAGGTCAGCGGGAATGACGGTTTCAGTGTCATCGGGTCCTATGTGTCCCTGACCACCGTGATCCACCTTTTATCTATTACATCTAAGTTCTGAACTATCAGAGAAACGCAGGACCCGCTGACACTGAACCCGTCAGACCCGCTGACACTGAACCCATCAGACCCGCTGACACTGAACCCGTCAGACCCGCTGACCTGAAGGAAACAGGATTTAGCCAATGATACAGCTGCTCTATAAACAGGATACAAAGCAGCTGTATCTCAAAAAGTAAAAATAATTTTTAGTAAAAACAAGTTATAAAGTTGCACAAAACACACGGACCTTTTTATAAAAAAAAAAAAATCTCTTTTGAAGGTTTACATAGCCTTTAATCTTATTATGACTCTCTTATAGCTTTATTTGGGCGCTGTATCACTACGACATATCTTACGTGAGCTGCAGGGTATTCCCACCTTTGACATTTATGGCATATCCGCAGGATATACCACAAACGTCTGAAAGATGTGGGTCTCCGCTCTGGGATCCCCATCTATCTCCATCCCGTGGCATCCAGGCGGAGAATGAATAGAGAGGTGGCCGCGCTGCTTTCTTTATTTACTTCTATGGGAGTCCATGTCACGCAGGATATTTGGTGATCCTATGAATGTGATCTAGGATGCAGAATTTTTGGCATTTTATTGTACTTACTTTTAATAATAGTTTTATTATTATTTTTAGGAAATGTCAATTAGATCACTTTTACAAATATTTGTATTTAGGGGTATTGTCACGATCTGTGGGTATGTGGACCCATCGGGCCATACCGGGATAGCAGCTGGCCAACAGGATACCAAGTCAATGTCTATAGTTCGAATAAGTGTACCTGTGGTAATTCAGACAATAGCAATGGCTTTGGTTCGGATGGCACCTTGGCGGCAGGCAGACACTAGGCGCAGTGTAACACGGAAGGGGTGGTATACGGCACAACACGACTCCAACTCTCTATTGCACAGGAACAAGCTAGCACGGGATACAGAATACAGGATACAGGTACAGGAACACTGGGAACTGGAAAAAAAATAAGGGACCATTTGCAAAGACTAACACGGGTAAACACAAGAACGCTCAGGCAATGAGGGAAGGGGCAGGGCCCTTCTTATAGTCCAGGTGAGTATTGGCTAATTACATATTAAATTTATGTGCGCACTGGCCCTTTACGGCCCTACGGGACACCGCAGAATGAAGCGGAAGTGAGCGCTGGCGTCTCCTGAGGAGATGCGGTCCAGCGCTCACAGATCCATGGCTACGGCTGTCGGGAGGTGGCACGTGGTCATGGGTGTTACACGTATGCTTAGAAGACACACACCGTGTCTTTCCAGCTTTTCTCCGCGCCTATTATGTCTTGTGAATACGTGACATGGTCACAAGTCATTATAACGGTTCGGACAGTAAACAAGTGGCTTCTGTATACAGAAACACAGAACTCAATGTGAATGTTTCAAAGCTTTTCTGACATGACTGATAATTTTAGTTCCCTTACAAAGTTAAAAAATGGGCTGTCACTGTGACAGCCGGATGCAGTTAATGGCAATTTAAAGGGGTATTCCGGTTATCACCTATCCACTGCATAGGTAATAACTGTTCTAATGGTGGGGGGCCGACTGCTGGAACCCACACCAATCGCCAAAATGGAAGTCCAGTATCCCCCGTTACTCCTAGCCGCTAGCCTGCCTGCCAGAGAATGGAGCGGTGGTCGAGCATGCGCCCTGCCGCTCCTTTCTAAGTATAAGGCAGTGATGGAATTTGCTAAACTCAGCAATTTGCGGTGTATTTTTAACGTATATGCCATTTATGTTGAACGTATCCATAGACCTCCATTCACCCGACAAGGCTTTTTTTTTGCTGTATGGAACCGTTATGTGAATGGAGCCTGTCGTGGAAATCCATCGCTCAAAATATATTAGACTGAAATTTATACGTGTCCCAACAGACTCTCAAGGCCAGACTCCATTAGTCAGTATCCTAATTAGGATATTTCACCGATATATATCGAGAGAGGAGAAGAAAACACACAGACACACTGATATGTTCAAAATGCTCCTCTGAAGGATTTATTACCAAACTCAAACTGTTAAACTGAAATTCAGAAGGGGTGTCGGCTTGAGGTAAACCAATCAGAGACAATGTAACAATATTTGTTATTCAGTAAAAAGCATACAATAAAATACATCCCAGATACATCATTATAATTCTTCACACATTAGGTTTACAGGTTTCTTATCTCTCTTTTGGACAGAATGTCCTCGTGGAGATGGGGGAGACCTTCCCTCACGCATACTTGCCATCCTCCCATCTCCCTCCCATCTCCAACTTCACATGGGAACCAAGGTCAAAGAAAAAACATACAAAATCAACATTACTTGTATTAAAGGAACAATGACTTTCCTATTCACTACAAAAGAACCAAGATGGGAACTCCAGACAAGATGGGAACTCCAGACAAGACGCTGCTGCACGAAACTAAATCATTTAAACATTATCATCACTTTCACATAATACATATCTTAGTAATTCGGCATCCTGCTTGATAATTCACAATGTAATTTCATACAGAGAATATAAGCAAATAAATCATCCTTCACAAACCTCCCTTTTTCTCATATTAAATTACAGAAATTATATATTATGATTATGAAACTCAAGCAATATATCAATAGGGCCACAACTAATATGATGCCATCACCAATGTCCGGTTAGGGTATGGGGTCCCACCAGTGTATTGACAAGTCATGTACATCATCGTCCTCTTCTTCTCCTGTCTTCTGATTAGAACACTTGATACTCCTGACGGATTCACTCAGGTCTTTGGTCCTTACTTTGAACTTTGCTGATGTCATCAGGACTTGGTTTGGTCCTTCTCATCCTTCAGACCCCGTCTCTTTTAGTTTACGTCACCGGGCTGTACACAACACCTCATGCTGTGAGCCTGGTGTGAGATCCCACGTAGGCAGATTAGTGGAGTGTTATTATGACCCACAAACCCTCCGCTAATCTGTCTTCTTCCTCCGGTAAGTTACTTGTCTGGGCGGCTGCTTGGAATTGTGACACTGCCGTCAGTTCATAACAAACGCGTTGTACTGGCTCCGGCTGCGCCTGCCGCACCTCAGTAATGGAGTTCATTGTATTGAAAATCTTTTAGTTCATGTTTAATGGCACTTGCTGGGGACCCCCAACCCTTGTCAATTGTTAAAATAAATACTAATCTGGTGATAACATCTACGTACTATAAAAGTTGTTCTAAGTACATACAATAACAATGTCAGGCCCTTAAACTAAATCAAACAAACAAACACCTTTTATATAAGAAAAACTTCTCTGTTCCAATGGACAGGGCACCTAGAAGATGTGTAATTATTGGGTACATTTCATTTGCACTTGGTGTCACGCTTTCCAGCAGGATTTGTACCTTGATCTGAGCTGATTGCCTGGAACATTTCCAGCTCACCAAAATATACACAGATTCCACATGTTTATATGACAAATGTCACAAACCAATTTTTCTTACTCTAATTTGTATTGCATGGGAAGGCCTCTCAAGGGCTCTTCTCTTTGTGGGAGGTGGGTATGATAAGGTTGGCACCGGTCTGCCAGGACTGTTCTGTAGGCAAATAAAACAGCTCTAACAGAATTTAGCAGCAACAGCTGTAAAGCCTGGGACATACCAATTAGATCTTACCAAATCGATCCTTGCAGTCTTGGGGCATATGTGAGGTCATACACCATCAATGCAAGTGCCATCAAGAGTGCCTTGGGTGTTACCGTTTCACCTTCCCTTAGCCGTCCACATTCTGTTAGAATCTGGTTCTCACGCCTTCCGCTCCCAGTTGGACTCTTCCTGTGAAGAACAAGCTTTTTCATTGTATAAACATTAATTGATCTTAATCAAATAATTAATTTGAAGAAAAACATTAACAAATAACATCTTTACATCAAACGTTCACATTGAGCAATAACTAGAAATGATACATGCAAACTCATTTTTCTTCTTTATATATATATATATATATATATATATATATATATATATATACACACACACAAACACTGCACAGAATTTTCTTTTCACAATAACAACGACAAAAAACAAATAACTAAAAATGTTTTCAAATGGGAATATTCCACTTCTGTACCTTTTATCTGACGCATGACTATAATAGTCCAATGCTGAGGCTGGTCCAGAACTTTACATAAAACTTAACTTCAGTATTTAATATTCCCACAACACTTCTTAAATACAATTATTAAACAAACTAACTTTGGAATAACATCTAGAGAACTGCTGATATCTTATTCTACAAACATCAGGTCAATACTTGGGATAACATTGTTCCCCTGTCACTTACACACAACGTCTGCAGTGGGGAAAATACAGGCCGGGCTTCAGGCCCCCCTGAGAACAGATCTACACACACGATCACATTGTCATACACTTCTACCTTGGGTAGCTGAATGTTCTGCAGTAGCTGGGACTGTTAATCTGGCCGGGCTGCACTTTTCACAGGTACCTTTGCTGTTTTACCTATGTAATGCCGTGCGCACATCATGCAGGCTGCTACAAACCTAGCGGTGGCATTATTGTATCCAGGGACAAGCCAATTTACTGACACCTGACCGCACATACCCTTGTCAGTTCTGTCTTTTCTTACGCTCTCAATTGGCTTACCCGATGATCCAATAAAGTTCCTACTACCAATGGGCCCATAATTGTGGGCGATGCCAAAAGCGTACCTAGAGTCCGTGTAAATGTCGGCCGTCTTACCTTCTGCCAGGTTACAAGCCTCAGCGAGCACCTCCAGCTCCGCTCCTTGAGATGAACAAGAAGGTGAGAGTGGTTTCTGGGTAATTTACCTTGTGCCTTGTATCCTGTTCTACACATGCTGTATATGATAAAGTATGTCTACATTACAAATTTACATTGGAAACCCATGTCACATATAGATAGAACATTTCAAAAGGGTGGAGTTTTATTGTTCCACATTTATCTGATGATCCAGAACACTTGTAAATCCCACCCACCAGGTCCTGTAAATACCTGATTAATACAAAAACAAACAAAATATATTACTGAAATCTGGCATAAAATAAACAATATTCAAAAATTTTTTTGTTTTGCCTTCTCCCCATCTAAATCTGTACAGACTCATCTGTGAGTGACGTCACCTCGCCTCCTGTGTAAATTTGCTGGAGGGGGATGGTCTCTTACACAATACCTCATATTGGGTGGAGACTACAGCACAGCTTACCCAGTGACATATTCACAGTTCTGGAAGGATCTGGAACCATCTACATAGAAAAACCTCAAAATGTAGGTTACTGTCATACACATTTAATCTGGGTTACTCCTTGAAGCTCATACACATTTTGTAGATCTCCTAGAACCAAATTCATTAATTCAAAACAAAAAAAAACAAAAAAAAAAAAAAACTACCTGATCAGTCCCTTCACCATTCCCTCCTATTTGGACTCTGCGAAAATAATGTAGCAGGGTTCAAAACTACAGGTCAACATAATAAAATTAGGCACTCTATAGGGGGGGGGCACTAGTTTAGCCCCCTGTAATACACAACAGCCTGGAACAAAAAAAGATTACTTTCTCCTGACAAAAATACATTTTATCTTTAAAATGACCTGCAACCATTTACCTGTAAAACATCTCACATTTTCAAAAATAACATTTAGGCAGCACCATAGCACGTGCCTCATGTGTGAAAACAAAACAAGACAAATGTAATTAGTTATTCAATAACACAGAAAATAATATATCTGGTAATATTAATTACTGCAAACCAATAAGCTGTACATAAGAATAAGGAACAGAGGGGGCACATACATCATCAAGACCCCGTGTCTCACAATATCTGTAGTTTAATACATTTGAATTAACATCAAAACATTCCAACATTAAATCTTATCACATTATAACACATTAATCTGCAGTAAAGCTTTTATCTTTTTACAAACAGATCCAGCCGGCTGTAATATTTTTCTCGCTTGGTGCAGTTACAGACGACTGCGCGTGCGCGAAGATAAGACACGTTACATAAAAAATGAAAAAAGTGGAACTGATTTTAACCCCATACACAAAACAATAAAATTTTTAGACATTACTGCTGTTAAAAATAGGAAACATACAATATAGTTCTGCTTTATATTGTGGCCATTAGTTTCAAACTTCAGACATGTTACATTACACACATCACACAGATGTCTCATCACATCACACATGTTACATTACACACATCACACAGATGTCACATCACATCACACATGTTACATTGCACACATCACACAGATGTCACATCACATCACACATGTTACATTACACACATCACACAGATGTCACATCACATCACACATGTTACATTGCACACATCACACATCACACAGATGTCTCATCACATCACACATGTTACATTGCACACATCACACATCACACAGATGGCTCATCATATTACATATGTATCACACATCACACAGATGTCACATCACATCACACATGTATCACACATCACACAGATGTCACATCACACCTGTTCACATTACACTCCCCCCATTCTGACCCACGTTAGTCACTGCAATGTACCTGACTGCTCCGTTTTCTTCACTCTTCCAATGAAAATTTACACCTGTATTTAAATTGTTCTTTCTCACATCATCTTACTTGTAACCACCTGTAATCACCTGATCACATGCAAACATCCTTCTTACGGCTGCCAGCCTCTTCAACAATTTTTTTCAGTGTGTTATTTTGCCTTCACATACTTTACAATTAAAGCCCCAGCTCCTTTTGCTCATTCTAATGTTGGCCGGGACCAGTGCCCCAAAGCATCTTTGTCCAACTTCCTCCTGACCCCATGGTCGGAGAGCAGTAGGGTGATTTCCGGTAAATCCCCCACCTCCAGGCAAACAGGCAAACGTTTGCCGACAGATATCTCAGACCAGTCTATCTCCTAGACTGTCTTACCAATACGATATCAAAAGTCGTTCCTCCAGACATTCTAGCAGTAGGATCCTCTGATCCCTCACTGGATTGAACATCAAGAACAGACAAAATGCTGCCAATCAACAATTACAAGAGCAAATTCTTCAACACAATCGACATTCATGAACCTCCATTGATTCAAGCAGGAGTTGGTCACTTCACTTATGCAGAACACTTGATGCCGGGTGGTGTCTTTCAGTTCATACAGCCCGTGATGTAGCATATATCCCAAACTCTTTCCTCTAGCACTTTGCAATGGTTTCACATGCAAATTATATTTGGTAACATATATATTATCCTCCCCGCTCAGTTGTTCACTCTGTGGGTTATAGTTTAGGGGGCTGTTATCTATGTTGGTGATAATTTCTTTACGGGCTATGAGTCTGAGCCAATACCAATGTCCTTCACTGTAATTACTACTACGACACAGGTGGCACCTGGGATAAGTGTCAGGGTCATTCATTGAATACAGGATGTTATATTACAACGGTATTCAATCCAGCGGTCTGATGTTATACTACTACAGACTTAATTACTTGGATGTTATTTTACATCAAAGTGTATATGCCGGATTATCATGTGCTAGAAATCAGTCTGTACTGATTCCCACCTTATGCCAGTCTGGCAATGCATACAACTGGTTTATGGACCCTTACACACAATATCACTGGCTGGCAATGAGCCAGGAAAATATAAATGATTTTCTAATACAGTATTCAAAGTCTTCCCTGTTGCACTGGGTTATGGTATTGAGTGCAAATTCAATATAGACACAATTGCTTCTCCTTGCACTGGATTCTACATTATCAGGACTTAACCATTGAAGCCCCTGTGGTACTACAGGATATTACTCACAACTATCCAACTGTCTATGGGTCTGAGCCAATACCAGTCAGTACCTCCCAACTATAATCCCAGACAAACGGGTAACAGATCAACTATTAATCCTCAACAATTTTACACAACTAAATAACAAATTACGCTAAAACAAAGCAGCAAGCAGAAGTTTTGTTTTTTCCTCACAGTCCAGACTACAATCTTTTCATTTCAAATACTTCACATGTGAGTTACGACTTCTCTCCACCATGCGCTACGTCACTGCATTCCAAAGGCGGAGGTTTTACAATTTTCCTGGTTAACAATATAATTGCTGCCAAAAATTCTCTCATGTCTTTCATATCAACAGTTTAAGATCACGTACACACCTGCAATCCTTCATCACACAAAAAGCTTAAACATACCTTTTTGGATCCATCTTTCAACCCGTTCTGACTAAGGAGTCTCGTCCATAAAGAAGTGACGTCTGACAGCTAGATTCCAAGGCTTACGCAATACATGTGTGAATGGTGTAAGAATAAGCTCCTTACCTACCGCGGTTTTTTGTAATTCACAGATGCAAAGCCAGACCTCTCCAGTGACAGCTTATCAGACGTGCAATCTTCCCGGGTTTTATCGGCACCATTACTGTCGTGGAAATCCATCGCTCAAAATATATTAGACTGAAATTTATACGAGTCCAAACAGACTCTCAAGGCCAGACTCCATTAGTCAGTATCCTAATTAGGATATTTCACCAATATATATCGAGAGAGGAGAAGAAAACACACAGACACACTGATATGTTCAAAATGCTCCTCTGAAGGATTTATTACCAAACTCAAACTGTTAAACTGAAATTCAGAAGGGGTGTCGGCTTGAGGTAAACCAATCAGAGACAATGGAACAATATTTGTTATTCAGTAAAAAGCATACAATAAAATACATCCCAGATACATCATTATAATTCTTCACACATTATGTTTACAAGTGTCTTATCTCTCTCTTGGACAGAATATTCTCGTGGAGATGGGGGAGACCTTCCTCACGCATACTTGCCATCCTCCCATCTCCCTCCCATCTCCAACTTCACATGGGAACCAAGGTCAAAGATAAAACATACGAAATCAACATTACTTGTATTAAAGGAACAATGACTTTTCTATTCACTACAAAAGAACCAAGATGGGAACTCCAGACAAGATGGGAACTCCAGACAAGATGGGAACTCCAGACAAGATGGCTGCTGCACGAAACTAAATCATTTAAACATTATCATCACTTTCACATATTACATATCTTAGTAATTCGGCATCCTGCTTGATAATTCACAATGTAATTTCATACAGAGAATATAAGCAAATAAATCATCCTTCACAGTCACAAGACTCGAAACATGTGACATCATGAAGGGTTTCATACCCGGTTCACTGGACGGCGGCACAGGGTCACGTATGATCAGTATCATGGATCGGCTATGGTTCAGCTCCTGAAAGGTGACTGTGTATCGCCCTGAGTCATTCCGCTGGGCGTTCCTGAGAAGGAGGGAGGCATTTTCTGGGTAGAAGACCACTCTCTCCTGATACATCCCCGCCACAATATAATACTCCTTGCTAATGCTCTGACTTGGAGGTGTCTTGGGGTCACACATGGTCATCTCCGAAAGCAGAATGATCAATTTCTCATGGTTCCAAATGACCTGCAGAGTGGCCGGAGGCTGAGGGACGCTGTAGGTGACCGGCAGGAGAACAGATTCACCAACCACCCCCTGTACAGGCTCCTTAGGGACCGTAATATTTAGGGCTCCAGAGAAACCTGCAATAAAATGACAGGAATTGTTAATAGAAAAGTCCTTAACCCCCTAATAGTCATATTCAAATTGAAAAAACGTTTCGAAAATTTTTACTTTTTTATTGTAGATATTGACTTTATAGTTGGGGCGTTATTTGAGTCCTTTAAGTGCTTATGAACCCTTTAAGAGTGTAACTAATTTTGACCTTAAACATGTCCAACCAAATGGTTTACCCCACTGCATTCTGGCGTGCATAATGTTTATTTTTCTAATTTAATTTAGTATTTAAAGCCTAACTAACCATTCAGGTGACTTTTCAAAATAAGTTGTCATATGTGTGTACATGAGGAATAACACTATATCTGCCCATTTTATGACATACATTCTGCATTGTTTAGCCGTTTTCCCCTCTGCAGGCTCTTTCTATAAATCTCAGTTTCTCTGAGCTAGTGGGTGGCGCCTAACTGCTATCATGTCTTCTATACACTACACACATAGACAAGAGGAAATCCTGCTGTCCTATCTCTATCTATAACATATGTAGAAGCTGCAGCAGTATGTAGGACATTATACAGCTGTGAATCCAGCACTGGGTTGAGATATAACACTTACTAGAAGCCGCAGCAGCATGGAGGACATCATACAGCAGCAATGAGCAGTGTAGCTGTGAATCCAGCACTGGGGTAATATATAACACTAGAGGCAGTAGCAGAATGGAGGATATCATACAGCAGTAATGAGATGTATAGCTGAGACTACAGCACTGGGGTGAGATATAACACTTACTAGAAGCCCGCAGCAGCATGGAGGACGTCGTACAGCAGTAATGAACAGTGTAGCTGTGAATCCAGTACTGGGGTGAGATATAACACTTACTAGAAGCCGCAGCAGCATGGAGGACATCATTACAGCAATAATGAGCAGTGTAGCTGTGAATGCAGCACTGGGCTAAGATATAACACTAGAAGCAGTAGTAGAATGGAGTATATCATACAGCAGTAATGAGAAGTGTAGCTGTGAATCCAGCACTAGGGTGAGATATAACACTTACTAGAAGCCTCAGCAGCATGGAGGACATCGTACAGCAGTAATGAGCCGTGTAGCTGTGAATCTAGCACTGGCGTGAGACATTAAGGCAAACGTTTTTGGTCAAAGGAGACCTTCATTAAAACCATCTGATTGCCCGAGGCTGGATGCATCAAGCAGGTGTATAGGGGTGTAGATGTGGCAATGTAATCGCTAAGTGGGATCGCACAATTGCAAAGTGTCCCTAAAATAAAATTTTCAATTGTGTCTACCTTTCTGTTACATTCATTTCAATATATAATATGTAAGCTTTGTGGTGTTCCAGTCGGGGGTAAAGCTCTGGATATAATTGAAGAATTATTAGAATTCTATTATTTATTTTTATATTTTTAACATTTGTTTTATCTTTCATATTTAATATAAATTTACTTTTTTCTTTGTTGGATGTTATAATTGTATATCTATTTTTACACTACAGTTCACAGCCCAAGTTACAGGGGGAAAAACTCAGTATTGTGACATTG
Source organism: Rhinoderma darwinii (assembly GCF_050947455.1). NCBI lineage: Eukaryota > Metazoa > Chordata > Amphibia > Anura > Rhinodermatidae > Rhinoderma > Rhinoderma darwinii. The sequence goes on along the minus strand of NC_134691.1, from coordinate 341,425,503 downwards.
ATCCCAATTAGAGGTGAGCAGTTGTTTTTGTAGTTTATCTATTTCGTTTATGATTCGCCGGCCATAGAATACAATGAGGAAACAGCCATTGGAATGAATTGGGTGAAATTCGTTAATAGAGGGGGGCGGGTCCTCTGTTCATGGTCCTCATCTCTCGGCCAGAGTGGAGAGCGGTTACATAGAGCGCCTCTGGAGGACCTGTCCGGTATTACACAGACAACACAATGATTTGAATGGACACTGTAATACTTCATTTCTCCTGGCGGCGCACAGAGCAAATAGAAACAGCGCGCCCAAGAGGTACCGCATATGAGCGGCCGCCTGAGTGAGGCAAGGGTTAAGTGGCTCAGCAGTCATGCTTAAAGAGAACCTTTCACCTCCCATACGTGTGCAGCTGAGTGCAGCATGTAATAGCCCGGGCTTCACAAACACCGCCTCACTTTAAATTTTTTCCTATCATCTTCCGTTATTTACATATCGTGCCGTTATATTTAGCGCCAGATACGTAAATGAGCCCCTGAACTGTCAATAGGGCGTTTCTATCTAACTAAATGGCAAGGGGGCGCGATGTCTCCGCTCTGACACTGACACAAGGGCGGCTTGCGCTGTGTTCCCTCCCGCGAGATCACACAGACTGAGAGAGCGCTCTCTGCAGGACCACCAGTCAATAGTCACTATAACAGGACTGATCTTCCTGCTGTGCAGTCCCAGGTACAGTGGAAAAACATGGTGAAAAAAAATAAATAAAAACAACATAAAAAGTCCCCCAAAGTTCTTTTCTGACCTATGACAGACAGACCGCAATAATAAAAAAAAGTAAAAATAGCAAAAATAAATGAAATAATAAATACTTAGAAAAAAACGCTCCCCACGCCAATCATCGGCATAACGCTAGCCCTAACCCAATTACCCTAAAATAGACATGTAATATATCAACATTTACAATAGACAAAGAAAAGGTCTATTTTAGGGTAACACTATATTGTTATCAGAGAAAAATAAAAACATAAAAAAGCATATTTTTTCTATCATTTTCACACTATAAGGCCTCATGCACACGGCCGTCATTACGGTCCGCATACTCTCTGGAATTGCGGAGCTGCAATGGCGGATCGTATAGGACACATTCTATTCTATGGGCCAATGCACACGACCGTGGTTTCCATAGCTCCATAGACGTGCATTGAATTCAATGCAGCCGCGTGGGGGACGTTAAAAAAACAGCCGTCACATGGCCGAGTTTCCCTGTAGGGCAAAAATGATGAAAAAAGAAACCTGCATTATAAAAAAGTTATAGCCATAAAGTTGTAATTCAGAAACGGTTTTGGTAATTACTTAAGTAGCGGCATGAAAAAGTATTTGCCCCCTCTTTTATTGCAATGTGAAGTAAAGCCGTTTTACAGATGGAGGGGGTTAAATCTCTCAACAGCGACATGAAAGACTAAAGATCAAATTATAGGGAAAGTTTAATCACAATTCTTACCAGTTATTTCTTACAGACCCCAAATGGGGCTATTCACACTGCCGATTTTTTGACGGCCCGGTAAACCGGGCCGTCAAAAAATGGACCATGCCCTATTTTCGGCCACACGGCTCCCATAGAAGTCTAATGGGCCGTGTAGAGCACGGCTGTCACTCGGATGTGATCCGAGTGACGGCAGAGCTTTCTGCCGATCACTCTCTTCCCCTCCTCACAGTGCAAAGTACTCCCTGCAGGAGAGGAAATCCCTAATCCCCAGCCACAGCGTTGTCGAAGCTGTGGTCGGGGATTCCGCTCCAGGAGAAGTTCCTAACTTCACTGTCCATACATGGACAGTCACATCAGGGACTTCTTCTGGAGCGGTCCTCTGCTCCTGAAGCGGAATCCCCGGCGCTGCGGCTGGTGATTCTGCTCCAGGAGAAGTCCCTGACGTGACTGTCCATATATGGACATTGAAGTCAGGGACTTCTCCTGGAACGGTCCCCTACAGTGGCGCTATCTACAGGAAGGTAGGGGGGTGCCATCTATGGGGGGTGCTATGTAAAAGGGGGTCTGTGTGGCATTACCTACAGGGGTCTGTGGTGCACTACCTACAGGGGCTGTGTGGCATTACCTTCAGGGGGGCTGTGTGGCATTACCTTCAGGGGGGCTGTGTGGCACTACCTAGAATGGGGGCTGTGAGGCACTACCTACAGGGGGAAGTGTGTGCAAAAAACGTACAACTTAAATTCATCCGTTTTTAATATGGACAAGGAAAAAAACTGATGCAAAACGAGTCAAAATCGGCCGATAAAAAAAGAAACACGGCCGGAACGGAAAGGATGCAAAACGGTCGAGAACAACTGACCAAAACGGCCGACACTCGGGCCCTGTCGTGTGAATTGAGCCTAAAACTATTATATTATTTAACCCACACAGTCAACACAGTGACCAATCAGCATCATACACTTCTCTCCATTCATTCTTTAGCAGTACTCGTGAGATCACGTTGTACTGTCACATACTCCCACATTAACTTTACCGAAGTGTCTTGAGAGGGAATAGACATCACCTCCAGCCAGGACGCGATGTCTATTCACACTCCCGACACTACGGTAACGTTTCTGTGAATGACAGCACAGCGTGATCTCGCGAGATTACGCTTTGCTGTGTGAGTAAGTCCCCAAGAAACTTTACCGTAGTGTAGGGAGTGTGAATAGACATCGCGTCCCGGCTGGAGGTGATGTCTATTCACTCTCAAGAGGCTTCGGTAAAGTTAATGTGAGAGTATGTGACAGTACAGCGTGATCTCGCGATCACTTCATGTAGGAGATAGGGCGCTTGTAATCTGGTGACAGAGCCTCTTTAAGTTATTCCTAAACCTGTAAGGGTAAGAGCGCACTTGGCAGCCTAGTTGTGCTTTTTATTTTTTTGTGTCCTTCTGAAGAGAACCACTTTCACACTATCTGTTCTATTTAAAAAAAACTTTATCCCCTGAAAAATAAATAATTATTAAAAAACAAATGCTATAAAAAAAATACTTTGATATAAATAAAATAGATAAGGTGAATGTGGTACTCTATAACTTTCACATGGAGAAGGGGAATGTTCATACTCAACGGGGGGGCCCATTCAAAAGTTTGCTATGGAGCCCAGCCTCGTTACGCCCCTGATAGTACCAAGAACATATGACTCTTTCATCACACCCCAAAACTAATACAGACCCCCAGACCCGACCCCCTAAACTAATGCAGACCCCAGACCCGACCCCCTAAACTAATACAGACCCCAGACCCGACCCCCTAAACTAATACAGACCCCCAGACCGGACCCCCTAAACCAGGGGTCTCAAACTCGACCAGGTAAGTGGGCCACATATAGAATAAATGGGAAGTTGACGGGCCGCATTACTTTCAAATTTGATACAATACAAAATGATTGTTAATCAATTAGTTATTTGAACTACTATAACACTATATTACTAGAATAATAATACAACACTACTATAATAATAGCGCTAGGTTTAAAATTTGAGATATTTCTCCACGTGCTTATTTCAATAATCCAGCTTTCCAGTTTAAGTGTCGCTAAATGCAGTCCGGCTGCCGCAGTGCCCTCTGTGGATGCTGCCGCAGTGCCCTCTGTGGATGCTGTCGCAGTGCCCTCTGTGGATAATGCAACACACCCCTCTGTAGATAAGGTCACAGTGCCCTCTGTAGATAAGGCCACAGTGCCCTCTGTAGATAAGGCCACAGTGCCCTCTGTAGATAAGGCCACAGTGCCCTCTCTAGATAAGGCAACACACCCCTAGATAATGCCAGTGTCCTCTTCAGATACTGCAATACACACACTTGTAGAGGCTGCCACAGTGCCCTCTGTGGATGCTGCCGCAGTGCCCTCTGTGGATGCTGCCGCAGTGCCCTCTGTGGATATTGCAACACACCCCTCTGTAGATAAGGCCACAGTGCCCTCTGTAGATAAGGCCACATTGCCCTCTGTAGATAAGGCCACAGTGCCCTCTGTAGATAAGGCCACAGTGCCCTCTGTAGATAAGGCCACAGTGCCCTCTGTAGATAAGGCAACACACCCCTAGATAATGCCAGTGTCCTCTTCAGATACTGCAATACACACACTTGTAGAGGCTGCCACAGTGCCCTCTGTAGAGGCTGCCACAGTGCCCTCTGTAGAGGCTGCCACAGTGCCCTCTGTAGAGGCTGCCACAGTGCCCTCTGTAGAGGCTGACACAGTGCCCTCTGTAGAGGCTGCCACAGTGCCCTCTGCAGTTGCTGCCACCAGTGCCCTCTGCAGATGCTGCCACCAGTGCCCTCTGCAGATGCTGCCACCAGTGCCCTCTGCAGATGCTGCCACAGTGATGTCAGGGGCTTGCCCAGAGCTGGAGTCCCGGAGCAGAGCCGCTTCTGGCACTCTGCCTGGGATTCCAGCTATGCTCCTGACCATCACTGTCCATATATGGACAGAGATGTCAGGGGCAACCCCAGAGCTGGAGTCCCGGGCAGAGCGCTAGTAGGCTCTTCCTGGGACTCCAGCTGTGCTCCTGACATCACTGGGACTCCTGCTCTGGGAAAGCCCCTGACATCATTGTCGATGTATGGACAGCGATGTCAGAGGCTTCCACAGAGTCCCGGAGCAGAGCCGATAATAGTGCTCTGCCCGGGACTCCGCTCTGGGGAAGACCCTGACACACTGTCCATATATGGGCAGCGATGTCAGGAAATTCCACAGAGTCCCGGAGCAGAGCCGATAATAGCGCTCTGCCCGGGACTCCGCTCTGGGGAAGACCCTGACACACTGTCCATATATGGGCAGCGATGTCAGGGAATTCCACAGAGACCAGGAGCAGAGCCGACACCAGCGCCCTGCTCTGCTCTGGGCAAGACCCTGACACATTGTCCATATATGGGCAGCGATGTCAGGGAATTCCACAGAGTCCCAGGAGCAGAGCCTGTACTAGCGCTCTGCCCGGGACTCCGGCTCTGGGGAAGCCCCAGACATCGCTGTTCATATGTGGACAGCGATAGCGGGGAATTCCAGAGTCTCGGAGCAGAGCCGATACTAGTGGCTCTGTGTCCCGCGGGCCGCAGATGACAGCCCCAGGGGCCGCATACGGCCCGCGGGCCGCGTGATTGAGACCCCTGCCCTAAACTAATACAGACCCCAGACCCGACCCCCTAAACTAATACAGACCCCAGATCCGACCCCCTAAACTAATACAGACCCCCAGACCAGACCCCCTAAACTAATATAGACCCCAGACCGGACCCCCGGTTAGGGGCATTTAATGGTACACACCGCACATTAACACCTGGTATCAGAGTGAAGATGTTTTATTAATCTCTGTGATGTTATTGTCCGGTCCGACCTCACTGTGGAGGATTCTGATGGTGGAAATGTCCTCCAGAAAAGCTGTCCGGTTCCTCTTTTGTACCTCAGTTTTCCTCGACTTCTGAGCAGCACCAGTTACAGCAGAATATGTCTTTAATGAGGCACAGGATCCGTATGAAGAGGCAGCATTCTTGATTCTCTAGAACGCTCTCTTCGGAGTCCAGGTCACTCTCTTCAGTGTCGAGGTCATAGTCATAGATGAATACTCTTTCGGAATGTTCTTTAGAGGTACGAGCATGCCTATACAGGTGGTCAGGACGAATTGGTCGGACACGGACGACATTACTGAACCGCACATTACGTTTCTGTGACTTTTTCTCGCCATGGGTGTCATGGAGGATGGATTCCCCAGAAGCAATAGTTGTTTTGTTATTTTCCGCTTCCTGGGGAGGAGCCTTGGAAGATGGTGGATGGTCTTGATTGAGCACCACGGATGTTCCCCTGCGGATGCACTGAGCCCCTTGTTGCTGGTTGTCAGCGGCAGATGTCTGAGCCCCTTGTTCCTGGTAATCAGCGGCAGATGTCTGAGCCCCTTGTTGCTGGTTGTCAGCGGCAGATGTCTGAGCCACTTGTTGCTGGTTGTCAGCGGCAGATGTCTGAGCCCCTTGTTGCTGGTTGTCAGCGGCAGATGTCTGATAATACACCTGCTGAAACAGTGGGGGATGGTTGGGTATCTTCACCATCGGTTCAGCATCTGATGACTTGATCCCAAGGAACACCTCAAGACGTTTCATGACAATGATCTCCTCCAAAGTCTTGATGTATTTTTTCTCCACGTACATGGCCAAGTCACTTTTTTCATAAAGGTGCCTTTCCAACAACGGTGTGAATTTCGGCAGTGGGAATGGTTCAGGCACATCAACTGATCTTACGGGGCGTTGCGCAGTTTTGGAATCGGCTTCCAGTGGAGCGTCCACCGCTCTCTTGCTGATCTGCAGGTTTTGTTTGTTCTTGGCATCGGAGAGTTTTGGATGTTGATGGGACAAGTCGTCCTCTCCCTGACTTAGTACAAGCCATGCAGCCAAGATCAGAAGTGCAATGAGCGGTGACATGAGTCCAGCGCACACCACGCCATGGATGATCCGATCACGGCGTCTTACATTACACGCAGCGAGGACCTCTCTAGGGACCACGGGTGGAGGGGTGTCCTGTAATACAAAGAACCAACACAAAGAATAAGTTGGAAGCCATAAGACCGAGCTCTGCTTGCACTTTAACCGAACCCCAATACCAAGAATTTATCACTTACCCCAAAGACCTTCGCTGTAATCCATTTATAAGTCCTCTGTAATATTGTCAGCGTCTCTCGGGGGGCGGCGGTGGACTTTGATAGATTATTCTATAAGGGGAGTGATGAGAATTAGTACAGGGGTCCCAGGATCACAGATTTAAGTTTAAAAAAAAGTTTAAGTATCAGCTGAACTTACGCCAATGCACCGCTCTCGTGTCCGTCTATGACCAGGTGGAACATACGGGTCACCAACGGGGTCAGATACAAATTCCTGCAATCGGAGGAAACAAAGTCTGTTACATGGGACTGTGGACAGTGGGGGCAGGGAATATTAGTGATGTATATATGGGCTGCTCTGTACATGGGGAAGGACCCAATATTATATGTGTGCTGTGCCCCCCGGCCGTTCTGTACATCGGGAGGAGCTCCATAATAAATGTGCGGTCCCCCCTCTTTAGTACGCACCCCTATGTATAAGTCGTTGTATAGATGGACTGGTGCTATATATGCCGTATAATAATAATAATAAACTATTATTCTGGTATTATCACTCACCCCAAAGAGCTGTAATATTATCCTTATGTGAGGAACGATGTCCTCCGACTGGAAGTCCTGAAAGACAAGATCTGATATAAGATCCCAGACAAGAAGATACAGATATATACAAAGAATGTCCTAATCTTATCATGAGGAATAAGACGTCATCTATTATACGGAGAGAACGGAGACTTACCTCAAACTTCCATGGTCTCAGGTGGTGGGTTGGACTTTCATAGGTCAGAATGACATTAATCCAGTATGAAAAGTCCTGGAAGACACAAGGTGATCAGTACATTCACATATATCCCATCCCCCACAGTACAGCCGGGTCCGGGGGTTCAGGGTTTAATAAGAGGTAAATACTCACCGGCAGTGAAACACAATGTGTTGGGTGGATTATATCCAGAAACACAAGTAGAAGAATAAACCTCATTGTCTCCAAGAAGAATCTCCTGTCACCAAAATATGGTAATCCAGAAATAGGCTGCAGGTGGATGGCGGCCCCTTATATACCCCCATGATGTCACAATACATTGTGTGATGTCATCACCAAGCCACACCCACCATTGTGACATCACAGCACCAGACACAATGTGTGATGTCATCTCCAAGTCACACCCACCATTGTGACATCATCACAGCACCAGACACAACACTGTGTGATATCATCTCCAAGCCACACCCACCATTGTGACATCACAGCACCAGACACAACACTGTGATGTCATCTCCAAGCCACACCCACTATTGTGACATCATCACAGCACCAGACACAAGCATCTACACTGTATCTTCAATCATCAACACTACAGGGAACATGTATATAAGTATATAGTAGCGCCTATACAGAGCGCTACATTGTAACAGGGTTATATTTGACTATTTAATTCTTAACCCGTTTATGCACCATGTATGATGTCAGGGTTGCTGAGCACTTAATACATAACAGCACAGCGGGGTGAAAGATCCGGTTGAGCACGTTGATTGGGACTAAATAGACCCCAGGGACTTCTTCTTATATTGCCGGTTGTTAGGACATTTCTTACAGACATGCGCTAGGAAATTATTAGTAATAGTTCCTTAAACGAAATACAAAAATGTTCCAAATGAATGAATTAAGCAAATTTGGAGGATAGAAATACTATAAACAAATTTTAATAAAAGTTTACTGCGCAAACCTCATGCAACAGCAAAAAACATTAACATGAATTCTATTCCCACCACCGGAGTTAGACAAAGAATACATGAAATGAACAGTGGGCGGAGTAAATACTTATTTCGTACATTTTTAAGGTGTAATATTTAGGGTTATATATGGTAGTGTATCATTTTTATGAATATGAAGGCTAAAAATAAGTTATGCTGTTATTTTACGGGGATAATGTATTCAAAAAATAATATAAACAAAATGGGTTTATAATTTTTGGTGATCAATAATTTTATTTAATCCCTTAAAAGGGGTTGTCCCAGAATTCGTGGGGGAAAAAAAGAAAATCAGACATGATATAGTGCGTGACAATCTTTTTCTAAGAAAGCTAGAACCAGTTCTGTATCTTACACGGATCCCGAGATCTACCCATTCATTACTCCAATTGGTCTGCTAGATTTTCTTCAGGTTGGCAGCTTAGGGGGCGTGTCCTTTCTGTGTCAGCTCCTCCCCGTCCCTCTCATAGCTTGTATGGGCAGATCGTTCTGTTTCACTGCCTCCTCTCTAGGAGGAGCTTTACAAATGCCCCCCATTACATGTTTTTTTAGAGGGAGAGCCCAGCCCTACATAACTGAAGAAGACCAGCGGTGTTTCTGAAATAAAGCTTCTTATCTACTACTTTACTGACAAGCAGAGGAGGCATTTTCTATTGGCTGGTGGCAGATGGAGAGTGGAAGTGAGCACGTGCGTCCTCCCTCAATTAGCTCAGTAGGAGGATGTGCACATTACTATACAGATTGAACACCAGGGGGTGCTATTTTAATGGGCCCGCTACATTGACGATATCTTCATGATCTGGCAGGGGTCACCAGATCAACTAAATAGTTTCATTTCACAATCGAATTGCAATGACAGAAATATTAGATTGACATCTAAGTGGAAAAAACAGGAAATAGATTTTTTGGATATTTCGATTAAACGTGATCATTTCAATTTTATTCAACAGATCTGTTTCGTAAACCTACATCTACTAATTCACTCCTACATGCCACATCATCACATCCGAGACAAACAGTAGACGCTATACCGATTGGGAAATTTTTGAGAATGCGTAAAGTCTGCTCAACTGAGGAAGATTTTATGTCTAGATCCGAAGATCTTAAGCAAAGATTTACTGAAAGGGGTTACAACAAACGCTGCATAAAAAGAGCATTTAATAGAGCAAAACAAACGCCTAGAAATCAATTGCTGCAACCAAAAACTCAACATCAAACAACAGATAAGGTTAGATCTACATTTAACACTAGATGGGATATGAGGCGTGAAACCCTTTTGAAATATTGGCCTATTTTACATACAGACCCCATTTTATCAAAATTTGTATCAGACCGTCCGTCTATGACTGCAAGACGCTCTAAAAATTTGAGAGACTCCCTGGTTAACAGCCGTCTCAGTCCAGGCAAACCAAAAAACATCTTCGATACACCAAACCTTGGGGTTGTAAACCTTACGGGGCCGGTTAGTTGCCCCAACATAGAAAAGTCATTGACCTTTCAAGACTCTGATCATGTACAAACATTCAAAATAACTTGGCCTATTAACTTTACTACTAAAGGCGTCATTTATTATGCCACCTGTCCATGCCCCAAAATTTATATTGGGATGACTACTAGAGAGTTGAGAATAAGAGTAAGGGAACATGTTCGCGATATAAAGGGAGCGATATAAAGTGGAGGACATTGAGAAACTTAAAACCATTCCCAAACACTCCCGATTGCATCATAAATGTGATCACAAACTACTCAAATTGAAAGGAATTGATCATATTGATCTTGGCATAAGGGGAGGGGATATTAAAAAAAGACGATTATAATGTGATTGTAAATGGATTTGGCCACTCAACACCAGGCAACCCAAAGGTCTCAATGAGGCAATGGGTTTTGCGGCATTTATTTGACCATTGGCAATGGTGGTGATATTTGGTATTGTATGGCAGTATAATTAGATGAATTAGGGTGCTGTATGGTAGTGATATTTGGTATTGTATGGCAGTATAATGAGATGGATGAGGGCACTGTATGGTGGTGATATTTGGCATTGTATGACAGTATGATGAGATGGATGAGGGTGCTGCATGGTGGTGATATTTGGCATTGTATGGCGGTATAATGAGATAAATGAGGGTACTGTATGGTGGTGATATTTGGCATTGTATGGTAGTATAAGGAGATGGATGAGGCTACTGTATGGTGGTGATATTTGGCATTGTAGGGCAGTATAATGAGATGGATGAGGGTACTGCATGGTGCTATTTCGCATTGCGTGGCAGTATGAGATGAATTAGGGTACTGTATGGTGGTGATATTTGGTATTGTATGGCAGTATAATGAGATGAATGAGGGCACTGTATGGTGGTGATATTTGGTATTGTATGGCAGTATAATGAGATGAATGAGGGCACTGTATGGTGGTGATATTTGGCATTGTATGGCAGTATAATGAGATGGATGAGGGTACTGTATGGTGGTGATATTTGGTATTGTATGGCAGTATAATGAGATGAATGAGGGCACTGTATGGTGGTGATATTTGGCATTGTATGGCAGTATAATGAGATGGATGAGGGGACTGTATGGTGGTGATATTTGGCATTGTATGGCAGTATAATCAGATGGATGAGGGGACTGTATGGTGGTGATATTTGGCATTGTATAGCAGTATAATGAGATGGATGAGGGTGCTGTATGGTGGTGATATTTGGCATTGTATGGCAGAATGATGAGATGAATGAGTGTGCTGCATGGTGGTGATATTTGGCATTGTATGGCAGAATGATGAGTTGGATGAGGGTACTGTATATTGGTGATAGTTGGCATTGTTTGGTAGTATGATGAGATGGATGAGGATACTGTATGGTGGTGATATTTGGCATTGTATGGCTGTACGATTAGATGGATGAGGGCACTGTATGTTTGTGATATTTGGCATTGTATGGCAGTATGATGAGATGCATGAGGGCACTGTATAGTGGTGATAGTTGGCATTGTATGGCAGTATAATGAGATGGATGAGGGTGCTGTATAGTGGTGATATTTGGCATTGTATGGCGGTATAATGAGATGGATGAGGGTGCTGTATGGTGGTGATATTTGGCATTGTATGGCAGTATAAGATGGATGAGGGTGCTGTATAGTGGTGATATTTGGCATTGTATGGCAGTATAATGAGATGGATGAGGGTGCTGTATAGTTGTGATATTTGGCATTGTATGCGGTATAATGAGATGGATGAGGGTGCTGTATGGTGGTGATATTTGGCATTGTATGGCAGTATGAGATGGATGAGGGTACTGTATGGTGGTGATATTTGGCATTGTATCGCAGTATAATGAGATGGATGAGGGCACTGTATGGTGGTGATATTTGGTATTGTATGGCAGAATGATGAGATGAATGAGGGTGCTGCATGGTGGTGATATTTGGCATTGTATGGCAGAATGATGAGTTGGATGAGGGTGCTGTATAGTGGTGATATTTGGTATTGTATGGCAGTATAATGATATGGATGAGGGTGCTGTATAGTGGTGATATTTGGCATTGTATGGTAGTATGATGAGATGGATGAGGATACTGTATGGTGGTGATATTTGGCATTGTATGGCAGAATGATGAGATGGATGAGGGTGCTGGTGCTGGTTCCTTGCCTGAGCGTTGTTGTATACCCTAGTCTGTCTTGCTAAAGGTCTCCCAGTGTTTTCCAGTACCCAGTGTTGCCCGTTCCTGCTGCCTGTACCCTGTATCCCGTACTATCGTTACCTGCTGTAAAAAGCCAAGTCGTGTCTTCCGCCGCATCCGCGGCGTCACCTGCTGCGAAAGCCAAGTCGTGCCTTCCCGCTGCATCGGCGGCGTCACCTGCTGTGAAAGCCAAGTCGTGATCCTGCCACTGTCTACATTGCCTCAGGTACCCGTTTTGAACTATAGACATTGTTTTGTACCTAGTTGGCCAGCTGCTATCCCGCTACGCGGTACGGCCCAGTGGGTCCACACCCCGCGCCATGACATTGGCATTGTATGTCAGTATAATGAGATGGATGAGGATACTGTATGGTGGTGGTATTTGGCATTGTATGGCAGTATGATGAGATGGATGAGGGTGCTGTATGGTGGTGATATTTGGCATTGTATGGCAGTATAATGAGATGGATGAGGGCACTGTATGGTGGTGATAGTTGGCATTGTATGGCGGTATAATGAGATGGATGAGAGTGCTGTATAGTGGTGATATTTGGCATTGTATGGCAGTATAATGAGATGAATGAGGGTGCTGTATAGTGGTGATATTTGGCATTGTATGGCAGTATAATGAGATGGATGAGAGTGCTGTATAGTGGTGATATTTGGCATTGTATGGCAGTATAATGAGATGGATGAGAGTGCTGTATAGTGGTGATATTTGGCATTGTATGGCAGTATGATGAGATGAATGAGGGTGCTGTATGATGGTGATATTTGCCATTGTATGGCAGTATGATGAGATGGATGAGGGCACTGTACAGTGCTGATATTTGGTATTTTATGGCAGTATAATGAGATGGATGAGGGTGCTGTATGGTGGTGATATTTGGCATTGTATGGCAGTATGATGAGATGGATGAGGGTGCTGTATGGTGGTGATATTTGGCATTGTATGGCAGTATAATGAGATGGATGAGAGTGCTGTATGGTGGTGGTATTTAGCATTGTATGGCAGTATAATGAGATGGATGAGGGTGCTGTATGGTGGTGATATTTGGCATTGTATGGCAGTATAATGAGATGGATGAGAGTGCTGTATGGTGGTGGTATTTAGCATTGTATGGCAGTATAATGAGATGGATGAGGGCACTGTATGGTGGTGATAGTTGGCATTGTATGGTAGTATGATGAGATGGATGAGGGTACTGTATGGTGGTGATATTTGGTATTGTATGGCGGTATAATGAGATGGATGAGAGTGCTGTATGGTGGTGATAGTTGGCATTGTATGTCAGTATAATGAGATGGATGAGGATACTGTATGGTGGTGATATTTGGCATTGTATGGCAGTATGATGAGATGGATGAAGGCACTGTATGTTGGTGATAGTTGGCATTGTATGGCGGTATAATGAGATGGATGAGAGTGCAGTATGGTGGTGGTATTAAGCACTGTATAGCAGTATGATGAGATGATTGAGGGCACTGTATGTTGGTGATTACTTGTTGTTTGTAGCGTCCATGGCTGCGGACCGTCGGGTTCACTCACCTCCCGACGCCCGCAGCCATGGATCTGTGAGCGCTGGTCCCTGTCTCCCTCCTAAGAGATGCCAGCGCTCACTTCCGCTCCGTTCGGCTGTGACCCGTAGGGTGCGCGCGTACGCACGCGCCCGGCCTTAAAGGGCCAGTGCGCGCAATAAGGAAATTGTCATCATCATCAACTGCCACGATTTCCTGGTCTGTAAGAAGGCCCCTGGCCTTCTAATCCTTGCCTGAGCGTTGTTAGTTTTCCCAGTCTGTCTTGCACATGGTCCCTTAGTGTTTCCCGTTCCTGTTGTTACCCGTGCCTTGTTCCCCGTTCCTGTTTCCCGTGCTTTGCCTTAGTATCAAGTCATGCCACATCCTGTGTCATCTGCCACGTCCTGTGTCATCTGCCACGTCCAGAGGAATCTGCCACGTCCTGTGTCATCTGCCACGTCCAGAGGAATCTGCCACGTCCTGTGTCATCGGCCACGTCCAGAGGAATCTGCCACGTCCTGTGTCATCGGCCACGTCCGGAGGAATCTGCCACGTCCTGTGTCATCGGCCACGTCCGGAGGAATCCGCCATGTCCTGTGTCATCTGCCACGTCCGGAGGAACCCGCCACGTCTGGCGCAACTTGCGGCTCCTGTGTCATCCGCCACGTTTGGCGCCATCCGCTGCACCCATCTCATCTGTGCCAGGGCTGCGGCCACCATCCGGACTATTCAGGTAACCTTGTGCGGGACATTGTATTTCTGGGGTTTCCTGTGGTTTGGCCAGCTGCCTTCCCGCTACAGCGGTACGGCCTAGTGGGTCCACTAACCCGCTTCGTGACATTGTTCAAGTACCAGGGTCCGGGTGTGACTGCTCCTTCTTCACTACCTATAACTACACCGCTGGTTTGATGAAATTAATGTCTTCTGAAGCACAGATATATAATTTGCCATATAGCCTTCATGTGAGGAATACCTCAGATCTCCGTCCCCCCGAGTGAGTGTGGAAGCTGCCTGTCCTGGAAATGATCCCACTTTTATCTTACACTCAGGCTGGTTCGTACAGGTTCTCGTTTGTCTCCCCTCCCCCACATCGGATGCACTTTTTCATGCTCCACCCCTGCGGACCCTGCACTAGACATAACACAGTGTATCAGGTGTTACTTCAATTCCTTCACTAGATCCTCGCTGGTTTCTCTGTGGTGATACATTGTACAGAACCCACTGAAGTCAATGACACTGCCCGTCCTCCACTGCAGTCATGCTCGGCCTGAATCGTTCACGTGTGATCGGATTGTCAGAACGGCTTTACACGACCCATTACATGTCTGAAAGGGGAACAGTCACCATAATGGTCAACTACTGGGAACAACTGCACTCAACATACAGCTTTCCAGTGCCGGTGGGGGAGGGGGACCAATAAGGAGACTCCGCTGAGTAAGGAACAATGAATAATATTTTATTTTCTGCCGTTTTCCTGAAGATTTTCCGTTCTTACAAGTAAAATGTTATAAACTTTTCCGTGGCCATCCATGGAATATCTGGTAATCCGCCAGAGACCGAGTTCTTGAACGAGGGGCCGAGGGTTTTTGTCTGGAGTCTTTGCTCTCACGCGGTTACTGGAAGTCGTGTAGGGCGCGATGGTCTCGGTCGGAGAGCAGAAATGGGATTCCGGGGTGGAACAGTCTGCTAGATAAGAAAAGTGCGTTACAAAGTATACAGCTCCACCTGTAAGAGAGCAGCATTGTAGATTTACTTCATTCATCTGATACTGAGCTGATACTGTAGTCACTACCAGAGCTGCATCCACCAGAACTGGACATCCATTAGCATTTTTCCTATACATCTATAATGTACTGCTGCATTGCATTCTTGGAGATGTTTGGTTTACACTAAACACTAAGTAAATACAATAATGGGAAACCTCCAATAATAATGTTCTGGCCAACAAACCTGTTCTTCATCTGGATCCTCAGGGGTGGGCGATCTAGTACTTCACTGCAGGAACGCCCCCGGGTGCGGCTTTGGACAGGGGGGCACTGGACAGCGCTGTATGACTCCTGGTTGTCTGTTGCAACAGACAATGTCCAGAGGAACTTTCTAAGAATTTAGCCTCAGCGACTCCTCACGATGCCGCGCCACTTATTCGATGGTGTCATTGCTGAAGCAGCAGGAAAGAAATCTGAGGAACCTACAGACGATAAACCCAGTGTGAGACTTTCATGAGAGGGAACGGGTCTTGTGGGGACAGCAGTGACTGGCGAGTAGGGTTTAGACTGGGGTAGGGGGATTACTGGGGTTACCACTTTTGGACAACCTTGGGACACGTCCTGGAGAGATGAGCTAATTATGGGGGCCCTGCGACTAGGTGTCCCCACAATCAGGAGGCAAGACTTGGTGAGCTCTCCAGGAAACTCAAGTGTTCAATGTAGGGCTGTAAATGTCCCTCTAAGGGGAGGTCGTCTCTCGGCTCTATCTAATAGATGAGGATCCTAATGGGGGTGATCCTCCTCTATTACCTTTATTGGCCCTAATAAACAAGAGGAAAGGGGTCGTCCATAGTCTTGTACTTACCTTGGTTGTCTATTCTCTCGGATTCTGCGGGGGAAAGATAAGAATTAATCATCAACTACTACATGAGGAAACATAAGAGGGATCCTAGTGCCTGGAACATCCCCCCACCCCTGGAGCAGTTTATAAAAAAAATGTTCAATTATAATACTCTTTCTGCCGCCACTAGGGGGAGCTCACAGCATGCTGATTTATTATAGACTATAATAGGAGCTCCACCTAGTGGCCTCTGCAGGTAAACTGAAGGCAACAATCACTCACATGTACTTCTCTTTGTTTCTTCTGAGGCACTTAGGTCTCCACCACCTGCGTCTTGTCCTAAAGGAAAAATCCAGGAAAATAAGATCAGCTCCATGTGATGAGTGGAGGACACTTCCCAGGATCAGTCTATAAGGTTATGTGCACTGAGATTGTCATGTGTCACGTTCTGTGGAGACTTAATGAGACGGAGCTCAAAGTATTGCAAAAAGTATGTGATGGGATAAACCTAAATAATCCTGTGTGTCACGTTCTGTAATGAGTCGGCTCTAAAGTTACAAAAAGTTTATGAAGGTTTCCCTGTTTTCCTGATGAATGAGATCATTGGGGCTCTATGTCCTATGTAACATATTGATAGAATTTGTGGCCTTTTTTACTATGGACGTTGCAGATTTATCAAAACTTGTGCAAAGCGAAGGAGGAGCAGTTCTGTTTGCAACTCTCATTTTTCTAAGGCCCATTGGAAAATTAAGATGTGACCTGATTGGTTGTTATGGGACACGGCACAACTTTTACTTTGCACCAGTTTTGATAATGCAATTAAATCAACGTCCTGACTCCTTACACAATACTTTACAGGGATATACATACAGCAATAACTGAAAGTCCATCTCTGCCACTTACTCCTTCTCCTTCTCCGTCTCCACCACATCTTCCTCCAGCTGAATGTTGATCTCCTCCAACTCCGTCCACTCCACCTCTTCCACTTCCACCTCCTCCGTCTCTTGCACCTCCTCCATCTCCAGCTGAATGTTTATCTCCTCCACCTCCGTCCACTCCACCTCCTCTGTCTCTTGCTGAATGTTGATCTCCTCCACCTCCGTCCACTCCTCCTCCTCCGTCTCCTGCTGAATGTTTATCTTCTTCACCTCCTCAGTCTCCTCCACCTCCTCCGGCTCCAGCTGAATGTTTATCTCCTCCACCTCCGTCCACTCCACCTCCTCCGTCTCCTGCTGAATGTTTATCTCCTCCACCTCCTCTGTCTCCTCCACCTCCTCCGTCTCCTCCACCTCCCACGGCTCCGGCTGAATGTTAATCTCCTCCACCTCCGTCCACTCCACCTCCTCCGTCTCCTGCTGAATGTTTATCTCCTCCACCTCCTCTGTCTCCTCCACCTCCTCCGTCTCCTCCACCTCCCACGGCTCCGGCTGAATGTTAATCTCCTCCACCTCCGTCCACTCCACCTCCTCCGACTCCTCCACTTCCTCCGGCTCCTCCACCTCCTCCGGCTCCTCCGGCTCCTCCACCTCCTCCGGCTCCAGCTGAATGTTTATCTCCTCCACCTCCGTCCACTCCACCTCCTCCGTCTCCTCCACCTCCTCCTTCTCCATCATCTCTGTTTCACTTCTCTCAATACTAGGGGTAAATAAGACAGCGAGAGTCCAGAACATACTCTATGAGCTCTACAAATGTATAAATAAGGAAAATCTACTTAAGATCAGACAGTAATTTAGAAGTGAGTGATGAACTAGTCTAATTAACCAGACCCCTCCTCAACTTGAATACGCATCTCAAGACCTGAACCTAGAACTAAAACCCCCTCATCAATACTCATGTCTTATCTACTCCTCCAGACCTGTTCATATATCTACTGTATCTACTTACTGATACTTGTCCTCTACCTGGACCGGACCACCAAGACCCAACCTAGAGCAGCCAGAGGACTCTACAGCACCCAAGATCTTCAGTACCAACTTAATGGTAATAATACCCAACCTGTACCTACAACTCAAGATCTGTACCCACACACAGAGCCCACTCACTGGTATCCAAACCAGACCCCATCATTTATAGCAGTTACAGGCGCCTATACCAAGCGGTCAGCTGCCATTATCAAATAGCGCCAATTTACAGGATACACCAGTCCCCAGCACGACTCAGTGTCTGATGAAGCTCGATTGTGAGCGAAATGTCGCATCAAGCCACTGGCATTTATTAAAAGAAAATTAAAAAATTTCAGCTTCAGAAACTGGTGTGCCGAATACTTATTTTCTATGTGACTTTGGTTGGTACT